>NC_090650.1:395071104-395353604 GCF_040937935.1 Hyperolius riggenbachi | reverse complement strand
TCCACGGATGTATCATTCCTCTTGCCTACTTTTTTTCCCTCACAAAAGAAAAAGAACCACTTCGTCAACAAGCCTCTCCGGAGTGGAAGATTAAAAACCTAGACATCACCTACCTTGCAGCGTTACTCCCAACTGGGTTGTGTAAAACTCAATTAAACTTGTCCCCATTGAATACTGCATTACAGTACATTAAACAGAAAATTCTTCAAGCGTGATGACAAAGCTGGAAACCTTGCCTCAAAGCTGCTCCTCGTAGCTTTCTTCAACATTTCCATTTTTATGGTTTCGGTCTCCCGTTGACACAACTTTAGTCCAGCTAGGAGGAATCACAGTGCCCCACAGGTATTAAAAGAAACCGGAATAAATACTCTGGATGCTGATTTTGGAACTGTCTCTAATGAAATGGCTCCCGGGATTCGAGAGGCTGTATCGCATTGCAGCATTTTGTTAATAGACGATGTTCTTTGCCTTTTGGCGGAGGTGCAAATGTGGCCCCATAGAAAGGCCTTCTCATCGCCCTCTTGTTCTGTAGGCGCACAGGCAGAGATGTCGTTAGCTAAATTTGGGTCCTAGGAAAGGGAGTAGCTTTGGTTTCCTCTGATTGCTACCTGAATTTTTGGGAAAGGTGAGTTAGGGGCAGCGTTAAACCGCTGAACACTCGCCAGGCCCTGGGCACCTACCTAGGTTCTTATGATGCAAAACTGCTGGCAGGAGCTGGACCCAGACAGGAGGACTTTCTGGGGCCGATTGCAGGAGAACCAGGAGGCAGAGGACAACGGAGGACGGCGAGTGAGCGATAAGCCTGGAGGGGGCTGGAGGAAGCACCAGGTATGTATATTTATTCTTTCCTACCCCATCTCAGGTTTACTTTAAGGTGGCATAAACTATACAATCCAGTGGACAATTAATCGTTCTAATCACCGCAGTAATTGATCAGAAATGATTGGTCGTGCCCACTAATGGCCGGAAACCCATTAACAAATTTGATCAGATTGATGGAATTAATCCATTTCATGGATTGATCCCATCAATCTGATTGGATTAGTGAGTGGATTTTTGGCTGATAATGGGCAGGCCTATTATCTCTGAACCAATCATCGAGGTGATCAGAAACGACTGATCGTCTGCAGGATTGCATCGTCAATGGTCACCTTAAAGGAAATCTAAAGGGAATCGATCCATTTTTGGATTGATCCCATCAATCTGATCGGATTGGTGAGTGGGTTTTTGGCTGGTAATGGGCAGGCCTATTATCTCTGACCAATCATCGAGGTGATCAGAAATGATCGTTAATGGTCACAAGCTAAAAAAAACCTGTTTAGCTTACCTGTGGCTTCTTGCAGTCCCCCTGCAGTCGTCCTTTGGCAGCGCTGTCCAGCGCTGGCCGCCTGAAAGCTGGTCGGCCACATGCCTACTCGTCACTTCAGCATGCAATCGCTACTACACGTGCAGAATGATCCTGAAAACGGGGGCGTGATCAGGGTGTGTGTAGCTTGGGGGGCCGCGCATGTGCAGTAGCCTCCAATTGGCCATGACCAGCCAGCTTTCAGGTGGTCGCTGCTTGCTGAAGGCTTACAGAAGGATGGCGTGGGCACAGAATGACTGCAAGGGGCTGCAAGAAGCCCCAGGTAAGTTAAACTGATCTTTTTTCAGGCTTAAAGAGGAACTCCACTGAAAATTATTCAATAAAAAAGTGCTTCATTTTTACAATAATTATGTATAAATGATTTAGTCAGCGTTTGCCCATTGTAAAAGCTTTCTTCTCTTTATATTTACATTCTGACATTTATCACATGGTGACATTTTTACTGCTGGCAGGTGATGTCAGTGGAAGGAGATGTTGCTTGCTTTTTGGGCAGTTGGAAACAGCTGTAAACAGCTATTTCCCACAATGCAACGAGGTTCACAGACAAGAATCTGCCCGGACCATGGTCCTCCCAGTCTCCTGTGGGAGGGGCTTTACCACAATATCAACCATACAGAGCCCCCTGATGATCCATTTGTGAAAATGAATAGATTTCTCATGTGAAAGGGGGTATCAGCTACTGATTGGGATGAAGTTCAATTCTTGTTCACAATTTCTCTTTAAGTAACCCTTTAAGGGTTAAAGACCGTTATACCATGTTGTTACCGTAGTAGCACAATGCAATACTGGAATTTACTCAGTAGTACAGCTTGCAGACTGGTGCAACACTAGATCATATAGACAGAAGTGAAAGGATTTACGAGTGCCTCTGAGGATTTTCCAAGTCTTGCGCTTTAAATACTCGCAGTCTGGGAAGAATAATTTATAGTGCTGAGAAAGCTTCACCCTCCTTCAGTAACTTGTCTGGTTATTAGAGTCCAATAATATTAGCTTCATAATGATATCAGCCACTTTGGGAATGGCCGTTGTAATGGAATGTGGGAATAGAGATGCACCAAACCGTATTTGTGAGCCGTTTAAATTACTTTGCTGGTGGTGATATTTCTCAAACCAATTTATGGATTTTCAAAGCAGAGGAATTTTCTTCCAAAGGTAAAATGTGCCCTATCAGAACACAGATCTGCAGCGTTAATATGTAATATGGAGCTATTATGTGCTTGTGAACAGGAAGTGCTGTGCAGGCCAAGCGGAAGCCATTTTGAATCCTATTGCAAGTTTGGAGCTGTGATTTTTAAGTGCCTCAGACATAATGTGGGATTTATTTATTTATTGTAGGTGTCAATGTGGACTCTGGATCTATGATAGCTCTAAAAGTTATTCAAAAAGTGACCATTTATTTTATTTCTATATGACAGTTCTGTAGCACCTGTCTATGCCTGTCTACACGACACTACACCTGTCACACACGGTATTGGTAGGGATCTGAATTCCAAGGGATACATTTATCAATTGCGCAAAAACAACTCTTTGATTGGTTTGCTGCCGCCCACCCCAGTTCCTTCACAGCTACTCATAGTTCTTTGTGCAAACTGCATTACAAAGCTAACAGCGTTGGTTGGTGTGACTATTTATCCACTAAAATCTGACTGAGATTGTGTGGTGCAAGCTGGAACAATGTTCGCTACTCCCGTACTGATTTCCAGTGAGGTGGTATTCAGTCACCTGTGGGATCCGGCCGTGGTTAGTTACATAGCGTACGCATGCCACCTTTACAGTCAACATCAAAACTACATCGTTTCGACCATTGAACAGTTAAATAACTGAGCACATTTACTGGCAATGTCCATATGTTTTTTTCTGAGCTGGCCTTATGACCTCAGCTGCATATTTTCGGTTACATTGCATGAAACAGAGATTTCTACATTACAGTTTGTTTAATACTTGATTGGTGACAAATGCATGACTATAATGAAGCCAGGTGTATCCTGCCGGCACCCTGGGATGTTTTTACCATAGGTTGTGTCCATGTCCATCCACAAGTCAAGCCTTAAGCTATCACCCACTATTATTTATATGGTCTATATGTATATACTGTATGACAGCTAAAAGAAAAACAACAACCGCTTCATATTGTGTAGGTCCCCTTTATACTCATTAAATAGCTCTAACCTCTAGAACCGAGGTTCTCAACATGTGGTACTCGTACCACAGGGGGTACTTCTGATGGGTCCAGGGGGTACTCCAGCTTGATATACTTACTAAGTATAACAAATGTAGAGTTTTAGAAAATGATAATTCCTATATAACACCACCTAGTTAGTATTTTAGCCAATTAAAAGCAATAGTAACGGCCCTTTTCCACTTGCTGCGATTGCGTTGCTGAATTGCAAAATCGCAAATTGCTAGTGATTTTTAAATCGCTAGGGTTTGCTAAATAACAGGAATCGTGGTAGGTAATTTCCACTACCGCGATTCGATTTTTACTAAAGGGCGATCGCGGCTCGGATCGATTTTTACAGCGTTTTTTGCTATGCAGTGCATTGCATAGCAAAATCGCAATCACCAAAAAAATTAGCAATTTGCTGAATCACAATCACTAACGTTTGGCGCAAACGCTAGCGATTGCTAGTGGAAAAGGGCCCTAAATGCTTATAATTTGTTTAGAACCAGTTAATATATACCAGGATTAAATATATCTTTGGCAAGGGGTACATAAGATAATCTTTACCATGCCAGGAGGTACTTGTTGAGTACAGGGCTTTCAGAAGGGGTACACACCAATAAAATGTTGAGAAACACTGCCCTAGAAGACCCAAAAGACTCCAAAGCCCTATGAAGGTGTACTATGGTATCTCGCATAGACAATGGCCTCAATTCACTAAGCTTATCTCCTGTCTTTAATAACGTTTCTAGAGTTATCACCTTCACCATGGTGACGAGGCATGTCGTATTCAGGAAACATTTTACCTCAGGAAAACCTACAGTTAACTCTTCAATCCTTAAAATAACTCCAGTATTCTAAAATTGAAGACAGGGGCCCATATGCAATTCACTTTTTCACCTGAGTTATCTCCTAGGAGATATATTCACAACTTGTCATACAATGCCCTTTAAGCCACCAGCAAGCAAGAAAATACTCAGAATAAATTTGATATCACCTTTTCACCAACTTTTGTGCACTTTTTCAATTGTAAAATAATGAAAACTTAGTTTAAAGAGAAGATTAAAGTTATCTCCTAGGAGATAACTCAGGTGAAAAAAGAATTACATATGAGCCAGGCTGTTAATTAACTGCGTGAGAAAATAACTACAGAGGAGGTAACTTAAAGCGGAATATTGAATGCATTTCAACTTTGCTCTAAAACATTATTTACAGTATATTATATGCAACCAGCATTTTTTTTACTAGACCAGCATTGGAAGGGTTACACACAGAGCTTTAAAGTTCCTGGAGAGAAATGCAGACACATCCGAAGTTCAGATAGATACATTTTGTTTACTTAAATGTATCTAAGTGTGGAATGTGACTCACTCTCTCTGACTGTGCAGGAGCTGGAGGACAGCCAAAGAGTGTGTAACATTCACCACTTGTTACATTCTGTTTAGTTAAAGTGAACCTCTGGACTAAAAATTGACTCAGCAGCACTGAAAAGGCCTGGTGTTTCTTTAACAGTTTCACAGCATAAGAACTTTGTTTTTCTTACCCAAGCCTCATTTTTAGCTGCACGGAAGCAAACTGCCTAGACATTTTTCCCCTGATGCTGTGCAAAGCATGATGGGATTTCTGATGTTGTTGTTCTCGTCCTGCTGTTTTGGTGCACATTTTTTTTTAATTTTGAATTTGAGATTTGAAGCAGTGGCGTAACAATAGGCCCTGCCGCCCATGCTACCGCGGGGGGCGCTCGAGGCCGTTTTGTGGGGGCTGGAGGGGTGGCAGCATGAGGGGAGAGCCTTGGCCGCAGTCGGCGGGGAGAGGGGAAGTTTCCCCCCTCTCCCTCACCTCGGGGCTCTCCCCTCTGCGCTTCCCTCCAGCTAGATATAGTGTGGGCAGCGGGCAGCGGCGGGCAGATACATACCTTCTTCCGTGCGATCCACCGCAGACTCCTCGCTCTAGCGGCTGATGTCAGAACTTTGTTTCTCTTATGCAAGCCTCATTTTTAGCTGCACAGAAGAAAACTGCCCGGGCTTTTTTCCCCTGATGCTGTGCAGAGCATGATGGGATTTCTGATGTTGTTGCTCTCGTTCTGCTGTTTTGGTGCAATTTTTTTTTTTTTACATTTTGAATTTGACATTTGAAGCCTAGCGTGTGCAGCTGGGAAGGGTTATCAGGACACAGGACAGTTGTAACTGTGTCTCCTGCTCCTTGTCACCTCCTTTCAACCAAAAAGATGGCTGCCCCCATGACAAAGATGGCAGCCCCCATGAATCACAAACATTTGCCTGTTCTTTTAAAACAGAGTGGGTAAAAAATTATATTACCTATCTATTCTAATTAACATAACTAATGTAACTTAATGACAGTATGTTTGTTTAGGCTGAAGTTCCCCTTTAAATGTATCTATCTGAACTTCGGATGCGTCTGCATATCTCTCCACGGAACTTTAAAACTCTGTGTGTAACCCTTCCAATGCTGGTCTAGTAAAAAAAAATGCTGGTTGCATATAATATGCTGTAAATAATGTTTTAGAGCAAAGTTGAAATGCAGGGTTATTTTCCGCTTTAACTACAGAGCAGAGGAGGTAACTTAAAGAGACTCTGTAAACATTTTTTCAGCCTTAGTTCTTCTATCCTATAAGTTCCTATGCCTGTTCTAATGTGCTCTGGCTTACTGCAGCCTTTCCTAATTGCACTGTCTATGTAATACATCTTATCTCCTTTCCTCTGTCATGTCTGTCGGGCTAAGGCTTGAATGTGTGGAATGTGCATGGCTGCTTGTGATTGGATAGAAGCGATACACACCCTCTGCAGGCCCCCTGCACACTCTGTATGACTCACACACTCTGTTTATTTGTAAACACTGCCTAAAACTGTTAATTACAAGCCAGGATTGCAGCAGAGAGTGGCAGAAACAGCACAGAAGGGCACAGGAGAAAAAAAGGAATAGAATGGTATGCTTTTTATTGTAAGAATATTAGAGTACAGATTCTCTTTAAGGAATGAAGAGATAAGATAACTCTCTCACTGTGCGGTGGCAAGTTATCTCTTGCCTTATTATCTCCAGTATGACCTTAGTGAATTGAGGCCATTATCTCTACTATAGATTTTTTTACGCAAGGGCCTGCAAAACCAATGAAAGTCCATGGAGACTTTCACACTTATTGCGGTCCGTTGCGGTGTGCCAAACGTATCCGAGACGACGCAAGGGCAGCAGTACGTTACCACAAGCACTGTGCTTAACGCATGGTGTTTGAGGTAATGGGAGTCTATGAGTGACGCACATAGTGTAAATGACAGAGCGCGGTGCATCCCGGCGAGCATGCGTGGACAGACGGGTATCCCAGTGACATACTTCTTGCCCAGCAGGGAATACGTCAATGAATGTTGGGTTGCCCTATGCATATGACCTTGTCAGCGCACTCTGCCGCAGGGTGATATGACTGTCGTATTTTGCGTTGTGGCAGGATGTGGCAGGAGCAGCTGCAACTTACTTAATTTCCTATAACAATACCAGTTGCCTGGCAGCCCTGCTGATCTATTTGGTTGTAGTAGTGTCTGAATCACACCAGAAACAAGCATGCAGCTAATCTTGTCAGATCTGACAATGTCAGAATCACCTGATCTGCTGCATGCTTGTTCAGGGTCTATGCCTAGAAGTATTAGAGGCAGAGGCTCAGCAGGACAGTCAGGTAATTTGTATTGCTCAAAAGGAAATAAATATGGCAGCCTCCACATACCCCTTGCTTCAGTTGTCCTTAAAATTGTAACTGTCGGGCATGAAATAAAAATCAATTCTTTATTTTTATCTGGTAAACAGGTAATAAGGATGCTAACCAGGCATTCCAAAACTTAAAATCACTATTACTTTTCTTGTTGATAAATGATCATTCCCCAGTTTACCTGATTCTTATTTGGTACACACAAAATTTGGTACACAAAAAGGAAGTTGCAGGGCATGCTGGGTTGTCATTTTTTGCTTCTCTATTTCCCCTCAGACTTAACCAATGCAGCCTGATTGGCTGCAGCCTCTTTCCCTCCTGTTTTCCCCTCCCACACCTCTGTTCCTCTCTGCTTGGCCAATATTTATCATGCTGAAACAATGCACTTTCTATAGTGGAGGGCATGCAAATCAGGCAAAGGAGAGTAAGGGAGGTAATTACATCAGGATTGGCTTCAAAATAGCCACAATTAAAATGGGAAATGCTAAGAAGGATTTTCTTTTTTTTCTTTACTATAGAAAAATCACTAAAATCAAAATATGGACAGTGCAATACATGTGTTATGTAAGTAGAGCAAGTATTTTTCTACTTATATATGTTTTTTTTTCTGAGATAGTATGGCTGACAGCGCCTCTTTAAAAGAGCCCTCAGGCCTTGTTCACATTCCGTCCGCGTTGGGTTTTTTTTGAGACGTCTTTTTTTTCCGATTCCCGATGCTTGGGTGGGTGATTTTTGTGCTTAGCGATTTTCTAAGCATTTTGTAATTCACTCCCTGACGCAAGTCAGGAAGTGAACTCTTTGACCTGGAAAAGATACATAACAGCGCGAGCGCAATCACCTTAATGCACGTTTTTGTACGCGCTCGCTGATTTTCCTATCCCTTCCATTGAGGCGGAATCGCTCCGAAAATGGAACATGCATCACTTTCCTAGCCGCACCGTGCACGACCCGCGCTGATATGGACCTTCTCATAGACATTCATTGGCCACATGGTCGGGGGGCGTTTTGAAAAACCGCAGGTGGGCAAAAAAAAAGCCAAAAACGCCTGCAGTGTGAATGAGCCCTCAAGGTTTATACAGAAAAAAAGGCTTGTTTTAAAATCATTCACAAAAAAAAAAAAGTCCTGTAATCTATCAACATGTAGCAGCAATATTATAAGTCCTTTCATCCAATCAGAAAACATGGCTGCCTTCGCTCTGGCGGCGTCCTATTGGCTCATGCGTGTAGTGTGACTTTTCATGATCCAGCTTCAGCTGTTTTCCTGGCCACAGACCCCATTCACTCCTCTCTGTCTCAAGCACATCCGCTCCAACTTTCAGCATTTCTGAATCTGAAGCTAACGCATTAGTTCATCATAGTGTAAGAGTTGAAGGTTAGGGCATTGCAGTCCATTCCTGTTACTGAGTGATGCTTGTTTTTCTCAAGATTATTTTGCCTTTTTTTTTCTCCTCCTGTGTAATTTAGTAGTTTAATCTGGAAGATGCTGAACACATGGAAGTGAATGTGCGATGTGAAGTGGCAAATTATTCTTATCTATATATCATCTCAAGGATCAATGTTTCTCTGACTTGCTGTATTAATAATCTTTCCTCTTAGTGGAGCAGAAGAATGCCAACTTGTAAAGTAAACAATGTTCGCAAATCACACCGATATTTATGAGCCGCTCGGAAGCATTTCCAGGAAACGGCGCTGATCTCTTACACACGGCAAGCATTTTATTTTTGATTGCAAGCTCTTAGGGTCATTTTCTCCTAATTTTTCTTTTTAAAGCGGACCTGAACTCGGAACTTCCTATCTGCTCTAAAAGAGAAGCAACAGCTTAATAACCTTTAAAGAAAAAAAAAATCTTTGCTACAGCTTGTACAAATCCTGCAATACATCTGCACTGCATCTACTTCCTGCTTTCATAGAAGCAGGAATATTGTTAATGTCCTGTATTTACAAGTGAGATCTTTACAGTGGCAGTCAGCTGACACAGTGAGGGATCAAATTACAATTTTGTGCTTAGTCACAGATAATACACAGAGGGTGCATTGCTCTATGTTTTCCTTCTGTCCTGTGCAAGAGTTCAGGTCTACTTTAAGTTCACTGTTTATTATGTTATGTTATGAGTAATGTTGTGTTACACTTGCTTACTTTTTTCAATTTCCCCCAACTTTAAAGGGGAACTGAAGTGAGAAGTATATGGAGGCTGCCATATTTATTTCCTTTTAATCAATACCAGTTGCCTGGCAGCCCTGCTGGTCTATTTCTCTGCAGTAGTATCTGAATAACACCAGAAACAAGCATGCAGCTAGTCTGAAGTCTGAAACACCTGATCTGCTGCATGCTTGTTCAGGGGCTATGGCTAATAGTATTAGATGCAGAGGATCAGCAGGGCTGCCAGGGAACTGGTATTGCTTAAAAGGAAATAAACATGGCAGCCTCCATATACCTCTCTCTTCAGTTCCCCTTTAATGTCCTGTGAAATGTCTGGCCCAGCAAGCTCATGGTAAACCAGAATTCCTAGGAGTGTGTAAGGGGCTCAAAAGCCCTCTTACTAAAATGTTACGCAAAACAGGAATTTGCCTTCTTAAAACAGATGGTATTTGCAATTATTCAGGTTGGAGTGATCTCTGAGGTGTCCCAGAATGCATCATTGCTGAATAATCGTCCCTTTGTTGTTCCGAAAGGCTGGAATGCAACAATGTGTCAGCTTGTGAATTGTATAGAGCCACAAAAATCCAACATGCATGCAGACTGTTTCAGATTGGTTGATCCTCATCAGTGCACAGCATGGATTAATGGGGCTCTATGGGGTAGGATTTGAAACACCCAGAGTTACAGACTACCCAGCAATCTCATGGTGAACCAGAACTCCTAGGAGTGTGTAAGGGGGACTGTGTAAGAGGCTGGTTCTGGTTCCCAACACCGCATGACATATCCCAGAAACCCCCCATGTCACTTCTACATCACATCACATCCTGGGACTAGTCCCTTGATTACACATATATTGTGGGGAGGTTAGAGACAGCCTCACCTCTTCTCCAAAAGGAAGGAAATAAGTGGGAGGCTGCATGGTTGCAATCATGAGGCGGCCTGCCTCAAGAAGCTAACAAGCCTTGGTCGGAAACCCCAGCATGACATCATCAATGTGACTTCAAGGGTCCCAGTGGGTAAGTGCTGGGAGGTTTGGTTTAAGGTGGTGTTCAGCTTAGCATTATGGGAGGACAAATAACATTACAACGTATAGATTGGCATTAAACTATTGGATACATTTTCTGAAAGCGGTTCAATAAATTCTTAAGAATATTATTTCCTTATGGGCAATCAAACTACACCAAGGCTGTCCAACTCCAGTTCTTGAGGGCCACAACCATACCAGTGTTTAGGATGGACAGAGAAATGGAGAAATGTGTTCTATTTGATGAACCACACACTTCCCTATTCAGTCCCAGCAATTAATTTTTGCTGTGCCAAAAATGTGTGAGGACCTTGGCCCTTGAGGACTGGAGCAGGACATTCCATGATGCGGCGGGATTTACATATCTGCGATTGGTGAATGGGAACATGTGTTCCTCGAGCTAATCGGTAGTGCTGGTTAATGAATAAACATGCCTCGAATCACAAGGCATGTTGATTCATAAAAGTGAAACTACCAAATGTAGTTAAAAAAGCTCATACACTACCTGGTAACTTCCAGGATGGTGTGTAGTGCCATCTAGTGACACTTTAAAAAAATACATAAATAGTTACCTTAGGGTCTGAGCTTTTTTAATATATATATATGTCATTAGGGTATATTACAGTTATTTTAGCAAATAAGGGCTGTATTAGGGTGCAAAAAATATTAAATGTTGTGATAGCCGAGACAAATTCGCAAATAAAATGTGTGGGTTTTATCCATAGTAGCATTGTTTATTTTAAAACTATAGGTGATGGAATTTGTGAAATGGTGTATTTTTTACTTTTTTTCCCCTTGTATTTGTATGTAATTACTGAAGATAAGTATCAACCCCAAAAAGCATAATTTGTGGTGAAAAAAACCCAAGATATAATTAATTTAAGTGTGATAAGTAGTGATAAAGTTATTGGTGAATGAATGGAGGGAGCGCCGACAGGGGAAAATTGCTTCCATCCTTTAGATGAAAACAACCCATGGGCTGAAGTGGTTAAATATCTGTGTTGAGAAGGCAGTTTCATACTACCTTTTAGCCGAGTACACAGAGGGTCTGTGTTGGTGCTAATAAGAAAGTACTGGAGTTTTGCAACAATAACATGTCACCAGTAGGTGGAGCTGGAGATAAAATTATAATAGCAGCTACCACAACAACAAAAAGTACATTGTTACAAGATGGAGACCACTACATCACAAGTGTCATAACCAGAATCAGAATTATTTTGCTAAGTACAAATGCGTTGTACCCGGAATTGGTTTTGGCTCATACAGTTTCTGGAAGAAAAGTAGGGGGAGGGGGGAGGGGAGACTAAGGGGGGAAATGTCTGAAAACCGCTAGCACTTTCCAGGTTTCTCTGAAATTCCCTTTTATTACATTTTTTAAAGATTTATTCAACATAGGGATCCTTCTTAAAAATGTCTGCCGGGTAAGTTTTAATTTGAGAAGAACATCTCAATAACACATTCTCCAACAGATGTTATTTTTTTTTCATTTTTTATCTGGAAAAAAATGAAAATTGAAAAGATAAGTCTTAATTTTCCAGAAGTGAGCCAACTGCCACCATGAAACTTCAATCCACGAGGAGCGCGTATTAGAAAGCTGTAGATTTAAAACTTGTCCACCATGATCAAACTGGATTTATGGCACATCATAACTCCCCAGACACCATCCTGCAGCTTATTAATTTAATAGACTCCTGTCCATTCCGTGATGTTCTGGCCATGACAGTTTCTTCAGATAAGGCAAAAGGCTTCTGACAGCGGAGAGTGCGGATATATTTTTCTCTGTTTTCCTTCAAGCAGCGACTGTGGCGTCTCATACTAAAGCTTTTATTTCTTCTTTGGCAGAAATATACTTTGTGTGTATTGCTGTAGCAAGTTTGTTATGTTTGTGCGCTAAATGAGGTGATTAGCCACAACTCAGTTTATCTAATAAGGAAAAAATAGCAGCCAATCAAAATTTTTACCGATAGTAATTGAAAGTTTTTTTTGCTCTTGGACACTAGATTGCAAGCTTAGTGGATAAGGTGAACCTTATGGAAAAATCACACAGGGACACCGGGAGCCCGGATAGTGTAGCATGTTCAAAGGTATTGTAGAAAATTATAACTAAAGACTGACGTACTCACAAAGATGGCTTGCAATTATGGGCAACCATCCAAGCAGCGCTTGTGGAGAATAACCGTGTGTCGGTCACTATCAGCAAAAAGGGATGAGGAACCGAAAGGCTTGAGGAGGTCACCCCTCTGGTTGGGGGGGATGAAGGTGTGAAACTCATGAGGTAGAGAGGCGCCCAGGAAGATAAAATATTTAAAATCTAAAATCAATTGATGAGGTAGCTTACCTCACAGACGACACCACTTACGGTACAGGACAAAAGGGTTTTATTAACAAGGCAATGTGTTTCGTGAGCCCCAACTACCTACTTCATCAGGCCGACCATCTGTGTCGGGTATGTGGTCTAAACCTTGTAGGAAGTGTGGCTACGCAAACATATCCCACAAGCTCTTGTGGGCCTGTGTGCGGCAATGGCGGGAGCCTGGAGCCGTGGGAAGCCTATGCAGGATGCAGAGGCTTCTCTCTTCTTAGATAAGTATCTGTTTTTCGTTTGTTTGATTTTACTCCTCAGGTACACTATAAAGCCTTGTACACATGTATGTGGATTGGGACTTGATCCTTTGTGCGATAGCTCAGGGCCAAGTTCTGTCCAGATGCATTTTTAGCCTACAGGCTTTGCTCTGCTCCGTAAGCCCCCCCCCCCCACATAGCAACAAAACGGGGGGGGGGGGGGGCTTATGGAGCAGAGCAAGATGAAGAGGCACAGAATGGGCGAGGTGAGTATAATAATGAGGTCTACAGTCTGGACTTGGCCGAGACACTTTGCTATGCTGACCACCGGCTGACGCATCAAGGGTGATTGTTGGGCCGCTGTACACTTACTAGATTCTCAGCAGAGGCGGCCCCGCTGACCAGCCACCTCGACCAGGAACCATTTAGCATGTATGATGTATGCAAGGCTTTACTCTTTGTATGTATTGTTACGGTGTATGAACCACTGGTATGCAGGTATGTGCGTCACCCATTCATGTTTGTATGTTGACCACCAGCCTAACGGAAGAATGAAAGTCATTAGAAACAAAAAATCTAAAAATAATTATAACATTAATTTGAACTTTGTTCCCTCTATGTAACCAAAGCAGGTAACTCTCCCCCCTTCATCACCACCACAGAAGAAGAAGAAAGAAATCACTTTTAAATAAACAATTAAATAAATAATTGTCTGCTGCTATTCTCTGTATGAGAAAGAATTGCCCAAGGGTGGAAGATTATAATGAACAGAGCTCAATGTTAATCCAGAGGTTTGAGGAAAAAGGTTACAGTGAGCGTTAGTTGCTACAAGACGGAGAGAGAGAGAGGTGGAAGGTTGTTACTGAGTTCTGTAAGTAATAGAAAGGGATACAGAAAATAACTGTAAGTAGGGATGGTTTGAAATCTCTGCCGGAGCTGAAATTTCAAATTTTCCGCTTGGAAATCGGCTTTTTGATCGGAAAATCAGAAATCGGTAATCACCATTCGGAAATTGGATTTACCACAACTCGGTAATTTTAGGCCAATCACAGTCCTCGGAAGCATTCAACCAGAGAATGCAGTATTTTTGAGTCTTCTGATTGGCCTAACATTTCAGAGGTTTTCCGATTTTTGCAGTAAATCACGTTAAATCCCATGCTACCGAGATTTTCAGTTTTCCATTTACCGCAAAAATTTGGGAAATTGGAAATACTTGATCATATTAGACCAATCAGAGAATGTGGGGATTTACCGCGAAAAATCAAAATACCTCGAAAATTTTAGGCCAATCACAAGACTCGAAAACACTTGGTAGTGTCTGAGTCTTTTGATTGGCCTATAATCACTGTGGTGGTCCGATTCACGTTTTAAAAATCCTGCATTCTCTGATTGGTTGAATGCTTCTGAGTACTAAAGTATTTTGGCAATTAGCTGTTTACATGTATATTGTAATGTAAAGTATTGCTTTTACTGGAATTCGGCATATTTTGCGGATGTCCGCAAATTTGGCGTCTGGTATAGAAATTAATCCCTATTCAATCAAATTCCAGTTGGTTAGGGATCATTCAACTTGACATATTGGGGCATAATAGACCTATGTATGGTTAGCTTGAAGATTGATTCACACTATGATGGACCGAGTTGGTAGTGGGTAGAGCATCCGTAATGCTGTACCCGCTCAGGAGGTTCATGACTGTTTGTGGAGCTGTGGTGTGCCATATACTGTGTATATGAACCCGAAGTTTGGCCACTTCGCGTTGTGGCTGTCCACTTCGGGTTCTGGCCGGTCAATGTGCGCAGTGGCCGCGGCGCTGCGGGCAATGTCCAAAATGAGCCGAATCCTGGCAGCTCCGATCATTTTCCCCGGCGCTGACTCCGCCCCCTGCCTCCCTGCTATCGGCTTCTGACAGCCGGGGGACACATGCGTCCCCCCCAGAGTATTTCATGGCTGCAGGAACGCAGAGGCAGGAAAGCAGGAATTTGTTCGTCCCTGCAGAGCGGGAGCTGACAGAAGCAATGTCTGCAGCACTCCCCGCTCTGCTTTCCTGCAGCCACGAACGACTCGGGGGAGGGGAGACTCGTGTGTCTCCGGCTGACTGAAAGTCGATAGCAGGGAGGCGGGGGGCGGAGCCAGCACCAAGGAAAATGATCAGAGCCACCAGGATTCGGCTCATTTCGGACATTGGCCGCAGTGCCGCGGCCACTTCGCACATTGACCGGCCAGAACCCGAAGTGGCCAGCCACAACGGGAAGTGGCCAAACTTCGGGATCTGGCCGTAACATATATAAAAATGCATCTATTGTAAAAAATGGTCGGAAATGTCTGTTACGGTATCTTCAAACTCAGATATGTTTCAAATGGAGTTTATGAGCAGGCCCATAGGAAAGCATTGGTCTGTTCTACATGTCTGTTGGTCCAAAAAACGGTATAGCAGCAGACCTAGTGGACTGAGTATGGGGCCCGGGAGAAGAGGGGGCCAAGATGATACTTGTGTTTACTATTAACTTTGCTTTGTTGCTCCCCCCTCTGACTTTGTCTCTGTGCCCATGGACTATACACAGTGTGCATTGTATGAGAATGTAAATTGACCAATCAACTCATATTCATAGGGTAGGGGCAGGTAGCATTGCTCAAGAGTGATTAGATATGACGATCCCACAAAAATTTTGCTATGAAACCCCATAATATCTAGCTACGCCACTGTCTGGGGGTGCACGTAGATGTTTGCTGCTGGTGAGCTGGGCGCAGGGTGAGCCGATCGACGGCTCACCCTGCTGTTGCTAAAATCCCCAGTGGCGTAAAATACTATTCCCCCTCCAATTTGTCGCAACTCGGGTGGAGACAGAACCCTGAATTACCCTTACGCACCTCGTGCAGTATTACATTACTGCTATGGGGCACCTAGTTTCGGTGTTGAGAGCCGTGCGCCGAAACCACCTGCTACAGTCTGGGGGCGTCATCAATTTTTTTGTTGTGGGGTTCCACGAGTCTGTAATAATTGTGCAATGAGGCCCCCATAACACAGAAATACAACCCTGGCGTATTGCCGTGTGGTATTTTATGTCAAAGCTACAGCCTCGTGCTTTGCATAAAATAATTGCCAATTCCAACCCATCACTAGGAGTCTGCTATGCTTTCCTTTGCCTCACTGAAAATTGTGCCCCACATCCCAGGATTACTGCCCCTGTTCACAACAAAACAAGCCTCCCCCTGCAACGGCAACAGCCCTCCACATTCCTACAACATGTTGGTTCCCGCAGCCCCGCGTTATCCTGTGGAACTGTGCAATCAATTACCGTTATACCACCATCATTAATAATTTTCTTAATGAAAATGATTCTGTTGATCTCCGCTGTATTTTAATTATCAGAGTTAAGCATAATTACATTGCAGCTCTGAGCTGGCATGCACACTCCTTTAGGGCGCAATTTTGTTTTAACACACTGATAATGTAATTTTACATTGTGTCAGTTGTTTAGTTATTATCCAGTCGTACAATTCCGCTGCATTCCTGATAACAGATAATAACCTTAGTACCTACCATATCCTGAAGTCATTTAAAAAGCAATATTGGAATTTCTTAACTAGCTAACTTAATCGTCTTATGAATGTATAATTCCCATTGCTAAATATTTGTCCCGGCACCCTGCTTTAATAACGCCTCTAAACGCAGGTAACCATACATGTAATGAGCAAGGGGAGATAATTGCCCTGCCTTACACAAACATGTCTGATCTTCCTGTTGTTGCATACTACTGATGCTTAAATAGGGTTTGTCAGCCGCAAAATCAAATTCCATTTACCCACTGCTCTGTGTTTATTACGCAGGCTGCAACCTGACCCTGCATTGCAAGCACTCCAATCTATTCAGAAATGTTTCTGCTGTAATAAATCTTATCTCAGTCAGCCTGGCTCTATTTGGTACATTGCCGACGAGAAGGAAGCTTGTCATTACCCCTCCCACATTCCTGCTCCTCACTGATTGGCTGAGGGCAGTTCAGTGAGCTGCTGAAATATGATCTATGCTGGGCTCACATGGGTTTACAAAGCAAACTAGATATGACAGTGCAGTTTCTAATGGAGGAAATGACATTAGGATTGGCTTCAGTCAAAGGGAGTTAGGATGGCAAATGCCAGGAACAGTTTTCTCTTTATTTACTGTATAAAACTCCCTGAAATCAATATGCGGACAGTACAGTACATATGTTATGTAAGCAGAACAAGTATTTATCTACTTATATAGAGTAGCAAGAAAAAATATGTGAACCCTTTGGTATTATATGAATGATTGCACAAATTGGTAATAAAATGTGATCTGATCTTCATCTAAGGCACAACAATAGACAATCACAGTCTGCTTAAACCAATACCACACAAATAATTAAATGTTTCCATGTTTTTATTGAACACACCATGTAAACATTCACAGTGCAGGTGGAAAGAGTATGTGAACTAGATTTTATAACTAGTTAAACCTCCTTTGACAGCAATAACTTCAACCAGGCTAAAGGTTGAAGTGTTGCAGATGGAGAGATTAGACCTGACTTAAAGTGGAACTCCATTGAAAATAATGTAATAAACAAAGTGCTTAATGTTTTACAATACTTATGTATAAATGATTTAGTCAATGTTTGCTCATTGTAAAATCTTTCCTCTCCCTGATTTGCATTATGACATTTATCACATGATGACATTTTTACTGCTGGCATGTGATGTCACTGGAAAGAGATGCTGCTTGTTTTTCTGGCAGTTGTAAACAGCTGTTATTTCCCACAATGCAACAAGGCTCCCACAGTGTGTGGTGTCAGTACCTCAGTGCTGTGACATAATTTGTGGGAGGGGTTTCACCACAAAATCAGCCATACAGAGCCCCCTGATGATTTGAGAAAAGGAATAGATTTCTCATGGGAAAGGGGGTGTCAGCTACTGATTGGGATGAAGTTCAATTCTTGGTTACTGTTTCTCTTTAATTCAGGTTAAGAAGTCACTAACTGTAGACAGGAAATAGGGGAGAACACCCCTTCACCAAGGGTGGACAAATTGTAACCAGAGATATTTGAACAGAGACGCAAAAAAGGATAAAAATATATATTTCACCAAAACAGTATAAAAGTGGGAGGTAGTACTGGACTAACCTACATTGACGATTTTGTCAATGCAGTCAACAATTAGCTTTATTCGACTGCTTTACAATGCAGTACAGAAGGGAAGGTCCGCACTTGTCAGATTGAAGTAACCTTTATTAAGGACATATCCAAATTAAAACTCGGCAGGCATCATAGCTGACATGTTTCGGACTCAAACGTCCTTAATCATAGCTCATACACAAATGGCAATTTGAACACATAAATACGGATGTGAATACATGGTACCCGCCCCAAGACCATTCCAATTGGGGAGTGGTTACATATCAAGGGGAGTGTGTCTGCAAGGTACCATCCCCCGCCCACACATACAAATCAAAGCATCAATACAACAAACATTAAAATGCATATATAGAAAAATATGTATATACAAACTAAAATCCAGGAGCATGCAACCTAGAAGGTTCCCAAAAGAAAAAAAAGAAAAAAAGAAAAGAGCAACCAGTAACAGCAAGGACAGCCGAAAGAAGGCCAGCAAGGAGGAGCAAGACCAGTAGCCTATTCACCATAGATCTGGGGGTCAAAGGGCGAGGTTCTTTTTAGGTGATAGTAGCCAAATCCCATCTTGCATTTAAGCCATGTGGGACCCTAGTATTCAACTTAAAAATCCATTCTGCCTCCTTTCTCAAAAGTCTCTTATAGAGATCCCCTCCCCTCTTAGACGGTATTACTTTCTCAATCCCACAAAAGGAAAAGCTGGTCATGTTCCCTCCATGGATCTCACGAAAATGTTTGGCGACATTTGTGATGTGTGTAGTATGCCAATGTGCCCCCAAATAATGTTCTGCCACCCTCTGCCTCAAAGGCCTAGTAGTGCACCCCACATATTGCAGTGAACATGCTCCACAGGAAATAAGATACACCACATACCTGGTTCCGCAGTTAATGAACTGTGAAATGGGGAAACTCCTGCCACTAGAGGCAGAGACGGCAGTTTTGGATTTTACATGGACATGGCAATATTTACAGGTCGCCAAACCACACCTATGGGAGCCAACCGTGGTCAGCCACGTTTTACCTGTGTTAAACAAACTGGGGGACAAAACTTGTCCCAAGGTTGGAGCACGTCTACTTGCATATCTAACTCCATCGCTGAGGATATTGGAAAGACCCGTATCAGCTCGAAGCATAGGGAGATATTTTGCAATGATCCCATTCACCTGTTTGTACTCATTTGAATATGTGGTGACAAAGGTTGGTTTCTGGGGTTCGGGATTCTGTGGTACCCGAGGATTAACCATGTCTGTTCTAGACTTCTTGGCCACTCTATCCCTTCCCCTCTTAATACACCACCCTGGGTACCCTCTAGCCCTTAGACGGAGTTCAGCTGTATTCAACTCCTGTTCCATATGGTCGACATCAGAGCAGTTGCGCTTTACCCTCGTGAACTCACCCACAGGAATACCACGAATAGTATGTATAGGGTGGCAACTATCGGCTCTTAAGACTGTGTTGCCACTACATGGTTTCCTGTAGGTGGTAGTCAGGATGCTACCCCGCTTAGTATCCCCTCTCAATTCCAGATCCAAGTAGCTAATAGAGCCAACTCCCACCACATGTGTGAATTGGAGATTCAAGTCATTTGAATTGAAGTACTCCATCAGGCCCCCAAACCTGTTCCACGTCACCCTTCCAAATGACCAACAGATCGTCGATGTACCTCCCGTACCACACAACGTCCTCCATGCGACGGCAGGCACCCCAAAAGACATAGCGTTCCTCCCACCATCCCATGTAGAGATTGGCTAAGGATGGGGAAAACTTAGCGCCCATAGAAGCGCCCCGTCTCTGGAGGAAAAACCTGCCGTCAAACATGAAATAATTGTGGGTCAGGAGGTACTCGACAGCCATTAGTATAAAAGTGCAAAGATCCGCAGAATAGTCAGAATAACGGGTGAGATGGAAATTGAGGGCCTGGAGGGCTAATGTATGGGGAATGCATGAGTACAGTGACCTCACATCTATGGTGACCCATGTAAAGCCCCTTTTCCACTGGAAATTATCCAGACTGGCCAAAAGGTGCTTGGTATCCTTAATGTACCCCAGCAGCCGTCGGACAAGGGGCTGCAAGAGAGAGTCCACCCAACAACCCAGTCGTTCCCCCAAAGACCCGATACCCGCCACTATAGGTCTACCCTCAGGGGGGTAGCCAGGTTTGTGGATCTTAATTGCCATTTGTGTATGAGCTATGATTAAGGACATTTGAGTCCGAAACATGTTAGCTATGATGCCTGCCTGCCGAGTTTTAATTTGGATATGTCCTTAATAAAGGTTACTTCAATCTGACAAGTGCGGACCTTCCCTTCTGTACTGCATCCTTTGGTCTTGCTAACCTGGGTCGAGCACTGCAGTGGAAGACCTTCCCTTCTGTACTGCATCCTTTGGTCTTGCTAACCTGGGTCGAGCACTGCAGTGGAAGTAGTGGAGTGGAGCTGTGTTCACTTTGCAAATTTTGCTTTACAATGCAACGCGTTTCCCAGGTGCAATCCTGCTGCATCAGGCAAATACGGGAGCAACTAGATTTGGCCCTAACGCCAAGCGCCTTAGGATTTGGATCTGGATTCAGATTCAGGAACACTATGGATTCGTCCTATCTCTAATATAAATACAATTCACCAATCAAATTCCTCTTTTCTATGATGGTTTTAATATGCACAAACATGAAGCACCTAAATGCCATGCCTTGTATCACATCCCTGTCATCTCGTGGAATGAAAAGGCTCGCTTCCATTTCTATACCGTGTTTATATTGTGCAATAAGATATGGTGAGTGCATCCTCCTCCGATGTCTTTCTCCTGACTTGGCATTTAAAATATGTTTTACCAGCACAAATCCCGTCCTGTGATCAGAGGTGGCAGGTCACCGCAGACAAACCCTGCCAAGTTTAACTCATTCTGTATCTCACCTCTGTCACCAGCAGAGAATATATTTGTCGTTGTGCAGTGATGGAATGCTTATTACTGAATACTAAAGTGGACGAGTCGCAATACTTTCAACCACTGTCACCACATACATTAAAAATTTGGGCACATGCACAAAACGTTGCTACAGCTGCTATGTGCAGGGAGCGCACTGCAGTTTTACCACTAATACCACTGACAAGGTAGTATGCTTTGCACAATCAGCATGGTACCAAGTGTTACCTAGGTAACATGAGCATTGCTATGGTAACACATACTATACATGTATAGTGTACATTAATCTGCCAACGCTCGCATTACCTAGGTAACGTGGGTGGCGCTAACTGCGCAACATGTGCTACCTTGTCAGTGTAGTTAATGGTATAATTGCTGTGGATCTCATTACACGCCATGACAGCCGGCAACAGGTCTGCGCTGGGTCAAAAAGCCAGGCCAGAGCAACACCAAGACAGCAAGGCCTGTAGGCAACACAAGGCCCAGACCATGGTTATGTGACCCCCGTGTCCCAGAGTTAAGAACCCCTATAGCATTTACACACCATTAGGAAAATCATACTCCAAAGGAATTATACTTAAAGGAAACACAAAGTGAAAATAAACTGAGATAAACAATTGTATCGATCCTCCTACTCCTGAAAATGACTTTTTTTTAATGTTACAGTTTAATGTGCGTTGTAAAAGCTAAAAAAGTAAGTTTAATGTTGTATTGTCTCATGTGAATGATACAGCCTCTCTCAGTGTTTGACAGAGTCCCAATCTCTGACCTTTTTAATCTATTTTGTGCACTCAGAAGCGTTGTTTTTTTTTGCCAGGTAAGAGTTTTATGGCTGTAATTTCTGATCAGAAAAGATTATGCTTTTGTCCAATTGGAGAGAAACTGTCACTTGCATACCAAAATGATTAACTCTTTCAGGCAACTCCTTCACTCACTTCATCATCAGGTACCCTTCTATCTCTCTCGCTGCCCGCCTATGATGCATAATGCCCGGCCTACCCTGACTAGTGATGATTGGCTAATTAGGATTATGCAAAATTTCAGGTACATTTTAGCAAATAGGGCCATATGTAATTGCAATCTGGACAATCAACTGATTTTGTGTAATCCATTCGCAATTTTGCGTAATTTCCTGCTGACTTTAGGGGCTAAAAGCAAAGCCTGATACAAGCTATAGTCACCAAAATTGCTATGTATGTTAAGGAGAAGGGTGGGAACAAGGCAAATAAAATCATTTTTCAAAAAAACTTGCAGTTTTGGAGAATTTTTTTTTTTAAAAATGCAATGATAAAATGTTTTTTAAACTAGTTGAAAAACCTTTGCATTTTTAAAATCAATTTACTCAAAAGCTTCAAGGTCTCTTTGAAAAATAATTTGGTTTGCCTTGTTCCCACCCTTCTTCTTAAAGAGTCTCTGAAGTCTCTTAAAAATCCTCGTTTTATTACAAAATCCTGTTTAACATGTTAGCCCTATCTAAACCGCCGCTGTAATCTAACTAAATCCCCCCAAACTCCCCGGGGGGCAATCTGGGTAGCGCTTCTGTGAGAGGCAGAGCTTTCAGCTGCAACTCTGCCTCTCAGCGTGTCTATCAGCCCGGCTCGCCGCCCCTCCCCTGCCCCTCTCAGTCTTCCTTCACTGAGAGGGGCGGGGGAGAGGCGGCGATCTGGGCTGATAGACGGGCATGGAGGCAGAGCTGCGGCTCATAGCTCTGCCTCCAACAGCAGCAAAATCCACGCCCAGGAAAGTCATGGATTTAGCGGGGGAGAGGGAGGGGAGAGTTAGGGGGTATTTAGATAGATTACAGCAGTGGGGATGCTGCAGTTTAGATAGGGCATGTTAAACAGAATTTTGTAAAAAAAAAAAAAAAAAGGATTTTTAAGAGACTCCAGAGTCTGTTTAACATAGATAGCAATTTTGGTGATAATAGCATGCATGGGGGCTTTGCTATTAGCCACTGAATTCAGCAGGAAGTAATGTAAAAAATTGCAAAACTACGGTTCTTGACTGTTTACAAACAAAATTAATTATGATTTTATGCAAAATTATAATTGCGAATTACGATGCAAAATTACGGTTGTGGGAAATTTCTGCTCATGAGGCTCGCCACCGCTCTCCACATGTCTCTTCCAGGTGCATGATGGGAGTATTACACATTTGCATACTCTTCCAATTGGCTGAATCTCTACAAACTGCTACTTGTGCATTGACCTGGCATTGATGTGGCATAATGAGGTCATGGCCGTACTTTAATAATGGGTAAGGGATGCTGCCTTGTGAAATTTTCATCAAAATACTGAAAATCACTCAAGATAGATGGAGAGTAATAGTGGGCTGACATATTGTTCCAAAAAAAAAAAGAAGAGAGGAAGGCATTTCCTCCCAGAATGCATCAGCACCAGCAGCACACGCAGACATCTCTGTCTTTTATAACACTGTTTGGCTTTTTGTTTGTGAAGAAATAGAGTTAGCGTAGCTTTATGCATAATAAATTTGGTCATTGTAACCGGTCATCCAAGAGCAGTGAGCGCAGTGTAAGAGTGTAAGATCCGCGGGACGGAGATAAACGGCGATAGCTCCCAGCCGGTAGTGCTTTCTCCATTGTGCACGTCCCTACACAACAACTGTTACGTTTTTTCAAAAACCTTACACACACACACACACACGCGTTATTTAAATGCAAATTGATGCTGTGTATTTATATATTTAATATTTCATTTGCCACTTTCAAAGGCTTCTGAAGGTTAAAACGAAATCCACTTCAGAGTATGTAAAATGTAATGATTAAAAGAACAACTTGTAATTGTTTCGAGGAAGTTTTTCTGAAACCCTTTGATGTTGCGATTAATGTTTCGGATGTAAATAATTTGATATCAACGCCTGTTTGCTTAAATTCCAGTCCTTTATATATTTTTT
The DNA here is from genome assembly GCF_040937935.1 of Hyperolius riggenbachi. NCBI lineage: Eukaryota > Metazoa > Chordata > Amphibia > Anura > Hyperoliidae > Hyperolius > Hyperolius riggenbachi. The sequence goes on along the minus strand of NC_090650.1, from coordinate 395,329,663 downwards.
TCTTTCTCTCTACTCCCCCCTTTTTTTTTTTTCCTACAGCAGCCAGTAGGTTGCCTTGGCAGAAATATATTTCATCTCGGCGCACTCGTACGCCTGTAAAACCTCGAAGAAATGTGTAAAATCGTAATAAATTCTGTGAAATCTACAAAGGGGTAATCAAAGTTACTTCAAGGCACAACTAAGACTTGTCTTGGCTAACAATAGCCGGTATTACCATAAGCACTACACACTGTATACACATCCCGGGCTGCTTGTGATCCCTAATCACTTCATTTAACATAACATTATATTACTGTTGCACAGGAAAAGTAGAAGCCTCATGGGATATATTTTTTTAGTGATTTAGAAATGTTTATAAAATGAACACAGTGTTTGTATATTTATAAAGTAGGTTGTATTAAATAAATCCTGTGGCAGCTTAACAAAAATGAATCCTAGTTTCCAGATACCAACCCTATCGCAATCTCAGATTTACAGATGACCTTCTTTTGCCCTCCTCTAGAACTACCTCCCTGCATTGAGGTATACAAGATTTCTCACATGCTTCACTCCTCCTCTGGAATGCCCTTCCACAAAACACCCGTCACTTTCCAACCTTTGATATCTTTAAACGCTACCTCAAAACTCACTTTTTCTGAGAAGCATACACTCTACCTTAGGCCATTCCAAGGTCATTCCCCTTTGACCTCTGGCCAAGTTGAACTCCTACTAGATAAACTAAAACACACTGCTTCTAGGTATGATTATTGTATACTACACCACTTCTTGTTTTCCCCCCACTCCTTTAGATTGTAAACTCGCAAAAGCAGGTCTCTCTCACCGTTTTGTGTCTTAGAATTTGTTATACATTTTATTGATCATGTTACCAATTCTGTATTTTGCAACAATTCTGTATTTTGTATATTGGCGTATACCATAGATGTCAAACTCCGGGCCCGCTGGCCAAATCTGGCTCTCAGAGCTATTAAATTTGGCCCTCAAGTGGTTTCCCACTTTGCATTATGTTTGTCCCACTCTAAACCAACAGGGAAGCTACAGTGGAGGTGAAGCCCTAGATCACCAGGATAGCCATATGGGGGAGGGAGGGGGAAAGCACTAAACACCAGGGAACTGTATAGGGGAGGGAGGGAGGGAGGGGGGGCACCTGGGAACTTTATATGGGAGCAAGATGGTCAGTAGACATTGAGGTCGGCCTGTGATTTGGTCCCAGCGTACAATTTCGGCCTACTTTGTATTTGAGTTTGACACCCCTGGTGTATGCCATTGTCTGAATTATTATGTACCCCATGTTTGTTTCTTACTTTGAACAGTGCCACAGCGTATGTTGGTGCTTTATAAATAATAATAATAATAATAATAATAATAATAATAAAAAAAACAATATATGTTTGCTTGTGATTCCTGAGTTTGCTAGATCAGATTTTCCCAGCAAATGAAAGCCATCTCCAGGAAAATCTTCCTTACCTACCCCTATGAGCAGCAGCATTCTCTCTCCTCTGCAGCTGAGTAAGGCCTCTTTTCCACCGACTGTTGAGCTGTGTGCCCAGCAAGCAGTTGCTAGGCAGCAGTGGGCAGTTACCGTGCAGAAACAAGCAGTTACCAGGCAGCAGTTAGCAGTTGTGAGAGTTTGAGAGGCATTTCACTGCCTATCAACAGTCTGTGGAAGAGATGCCTTACTCAAATTAGGCACAGCTTCGCCCCCAGCCTCCTGACTAGACAGGGAAGAACAGCGTCCCTCTGATGAGTCAATACTGGCTGTTAAAAGGAACCCGCAAGGAAGCACAATATAAATCTACTAGTCTTGTTACTCGGTTAAAGTACTTCACCTGGTGTCAGAGTTGCATATAGTGGAAGGGATGGCTACAATAGGTGGCCCACTCACTGCAATGGATTCACAGACGGAAGAGCTGGGCAGCATTTTGTGTTTGTGCTGCTGTAGACTCACTGTGTGCCCCCTCTGTTGTAGTAAGCATAATGCATCACACAGTGTAAACAGAGACAAAGAACTGACAAAGAACTGCTGTCAGCTAGGGATGGTCAATGACATGCATTTAATTTCAAATTGATGCAGTATTATGCACATTTTGCATGAAAATGTATGTAGCGTGAAAATGTGCCAATCAAATATTGCCTTAGCAGGTTTTGATTGGTTCATGTTTAACCTGCATACATTTGCATATAAAATTTGCATAATGCTGCATCAACTCAAAATGATTTGCCTCTAATTGACCATCCCTTCTGTCAGCCGCTTCGCTCCATACCTTGATTACAGCAACTTAGATGTCTATTGCAGCCACTGAGTAGCTGAGTACTTCATTTAGGCCTATTTTCCACAAGCATAGTTATTTGGGTTGAAAAAAAAGACATATGTCCATCGAGTTCAACCAGAGAACAAAGTACAACACCAGCCTGCTCCCTCACATATCTCTGTTGATCCAGAGGAAGGCGAAAAACCCTTACAAGGCATGGTCCAATTAGCCCCAAAAGGGAAAAAAATCCTTCCCGACTCTAGATGGCAATCCGATAAAATCCCTGGAGCAACACCACTGGACATTATCTAGTAATTATAGACATGGCATGGATGTCTTTCAACGCAAGGAAAGCATCTAAGCCCTCAGCATCTAAGCCCCCTTTAAATGCAGATATAGCAGTTGAACTTTGTGCTCAGCAAGCAGTTACCAGGCAGCGGTGAGCAGTTATCTGGCAGCAGCAAGCAGTTGTGAGAGTTTGAGAGGCATTTCAGTGCCTATCAACTGTCCTTGGAAAAGAGGCTTTAGTGACAGAGTTGTTTTAAATAACCTGTATTTAAAGATGTATTTAATTATTCGTCATTGAATACATAACTGGATAAATTGCTTTGTGTACATGGAAATTATTTAGCAAGTGGACACAGAGTGGACATTATCCATTTGTCCTAAAATGGCTCAGTAACTAACAATAATAAAAAAAAGACAATACTGTACTGCACGCCCTCCCCTTCCAGCAGATACATCAGATGTTCACAGAGGTGGAAGTTGTAAAACCATGGGTATGTCTGCGTTTACACCACAGGAAAATGAACGGTTCTACATGACAGATCTCAATATATCAATAATGTTTACAAGGTAGCAGGGATCAAGCTAATCTCTGCAGGTGCAACCACAGACCATTTCTGGAGCAAATAAAAATCCCAAACAGCACAAATGGAAATTCAAAACAGAGAAAGACGCATAATTCAATTCCATACTATCTAAATAGGCAAGAGGATGCAAAATTAAATGTCGGTTCACGTAAAAGTGATAACAAGTTTTTTTTAATGAGTAATCACACAATAGATGACTTCAGTGACAAAATCTCTATGCCTGAGTTCCCAGCCTCAACCTATTCCTGTGACACCCAGGAAAGTTGCTAGCCCCAAAGATGAGTGCCATCTGGGGTACCCCAGGCAGAGTCAGCTGTGGTGCCTCAATGGCGTGCATGCAAGGGAACTGTGGTGCATTAATGGGGGGTATGCTAGGTTCTGTGGTGCCATGCTGGGTGCTGTGATGCCTTTTTATTGGGGCATGCAGGGAGCTGTAGTTCTTCTATGGGTCTAATTTGTATTAATGGAGAGGGGAGCTTCATCCAAAATTCTGCTGGTCAGGCCTACTTAGACCGCTGTTACGTTGGTGTAAATTTGGCTCCACCCATGGCCACACCCACATTACAGTTTATGGCCACACCTATTTTCCATCTGGAGTGCCCAAAAGCGCCCCCGGATCTCTTACAATCCTAGCAACACCCCTGGTGACACCCCCTCCCCCATTTCCCAACACTGGTCTTTTAAAGCAGACCTGGACTCTCTGCTGTAAAAGATAAGCAACAGCATAATACCCTTTACAGAAAAACATGTCCTTGTTACAGCTTATAGAGCTCCTTCAAAGATGCTGCAGTGTTGTTACTTCCTGGTTTGGATGAGTACGTCAGTCACAGCTCTGGTATGTGGAATTAGGCACGCTGCACCCAAAGAATTGTTGACAAAGAAGCAAACCCACCAACACAATGACAGCAGGATTTAATCTCCTTAGCGGTAACCCCGTGCTGGACACGGGGTAAGCCGCCGGAAGGCACCGCTCAGGCCCTGCTGGGCCGATTTAGATAATTTTTTTTGCTACACGCAGCTAGCACTTTGCTAGCTGCGTGTGCATAACGATCGCCGCTGCTACCTGCCGATTCACCGCTATCCGCGCCGCCTCCCCCCCCAGACCCCTTTCGCTGCCTGTCCAATCAGTGCCAGGCAGCGCTGAGGGGTGGATCGGAATGCCCGCTGACGTCACAACGTCGATGACGTCTGTGACGTCATCACGATCGTCGCCATGGCGACGGGGAAGTCCATACAGGGAATCCCGTTCAGAATGGGATTCCCTGCAGGGTAAAAGCGCCGGCGGCGATCGGAGGGGTGGGAGGGATAGCGAAGGGAGGGGGGAAATTTTTTTTTTTTAAAAGTGCTGCGCTGCCCCCTGGCGGATTTATTGTACCGCCAAGGAGGTTAATATATGAAATCAAGGCATCACCTCCCCTTGTGGTTATTCCCATGACAAGGAGTCACATAACAAATCTGGCTACCATGACTTCCCCCCCCCCCACACCAGCCCATAACTAGTTTGGCCCCAAACTACACCTGGACTGAAGGGGCCAGTATCAGAGGAAGTGGAAGAGGTTGGTGCTCTCCATAGAACAGGTGAAGGAGCTGCTCCTCAGGTAGCAGCCGATATAAGAAGAGCCCAGGTTTTACTGGTCACATCGGAGGTGATGCCCTCTAGTCCTCTAAACATCACTATGACAACAGCAAAATTTAGGAACATCTTGAAATTTACTGAATGGGCACTGGTTAGGCATAGTGATGGCCATATCTAGGAGACCTCATGGAGAAGCATGTGATCGGTTTGATCAGGTGATAGATATTTAAGTCTCTGATTTGCTAGTCATAATCATGTACTAAAGCAGGATGTTATCACAGCAAATCGACCAGCTGATCAAAGAAATCACATGCTTCTCAATTAGTTCCCCTAGACATGACTATCACTAGTTAGGAAAGGTAAGAATCACCATGATAGATACAATTATTATACAACAATGGTGAGAAGCAGACTTACATCCCCAAACGCCACATAAACCTGTGTAAACAGGCATACACACGTTATTGTATAAGCAGTGACATATACTAGAGGTTCTCAAATATAGTACAGTCATCCTGGCTGTATACTGTACATGTGAATGTGAGGAAGCAGGTGACCCCTTGTACAACCCATGTTTCCCTGGTATAATAAGGGCTGTTTATGCCTGTTTACATGTTGTTGGGTGTGACTTTCTAGGAAGTAAGTCACCTCCACTCCTTTGTTTCATACCTTTAATTATTCTATTTCTCTTCTCTTACATTTCCTAGGCATTGCACAAGTCAATGAAAGAGGAACGTCAGTGAAATTGTCCTCTCTGCTCCAGCAGATTAGCCAAGCCCTGACAGGTTTTAAGAAAAACAAAAGTTGTATAAAAATAGTGCCTGAAAGTATTAAAGGGCAACTGTAACAAGAGGGATATGGGCCTGACATATTTATTTATTTTTAGGCAATACCACTTGCCTGGCTATCCTGATGATCCTCTGCCTCTAATACTTTTAGCCACAGATGCTGAACAAGCATGCAGCAGATCAGGTGTGCCTGACATTATTGTCAGATCTGACAAGATTAGCTGCATGCTTGTTTCTGGTGTTATTCAGACACTATTGCAACCAAATAGAGCAGCAGGGCTGCCAGGCAACTGGTATTGTATTATAATTTGGCAGCCTCCGTATCCATCTCACTTCAGTTGTCCTTTAATAACTTTAGTTTTATTTTCTCCTTGGAACCTAATAGTCACTAAGTGAAGGAGATAAGACTTCAGAGGGTTTCTGGCTGCAAGAAACAGTGGTAGACAGTAAGTAAAAACTAGCAGTCAGTGTGCAGAAAATAGCAGCAGTGTACAGCTTATAGATTGAACTGGATATTACATTATTATGCAAGATGGTAGCATCACACTACAGCAGAATATCACCAGAGGTGTAATTGTGCTACAGAGGTGGATGCCATAACTTTGGGCCAAAGACTGGTAGGATAACTGCATATTCAGGTATAAGAGCCAAACTGTAGTTTGAGACCTAACTTAAATAGTTATTTTGCTCTTTTGAGCTTAATTTAAGAGAACCAAATATACATGGCTCAAAACCCAAAAGGAGTCAGCCTTATTTTCCTCTCCTGCATTAATAACAGTTGCCTGAATACAGCACCCATACTTTGTTAAGTAGGTTTTGTTCTATTCATCTTTGTCAACATCCTGTTGATGATGAACTCTATTGGTTTCTTTCATCCTTATCGTCTCCCTTCCATTTTTGAAGGTTTCTCTACTGAACTCACGAGACATTAAACTGGAGAACACTCCCTGCCAACAACTGGAGGATATTGCATTTGATGGTCATTTCAGATCATTCATTGCTAGGAGAATGAACATGGGCACATCATCCTTATCCTTACTCTTATAACCCACCACTCTCTTCTCTACCTACAAGCTGCCCATTGGGTATGGATGTCTCAGTTCCTTCATTCTTTATACAGATGGGGACAATAAGTACTGCTCACTCCCAGGGAAGTCCTATGATAATCCTGACTCACCTGTTGCACAGTCTATGTGTTCTGTTCATTTTGCATGGTGCAGGCATTGTTACCACTGGAGTTGTTGGAAACCCCATTTTGAAAAAGTATTGTAAACAATAAAAAAAGACATCTTTACATCAATATGAATATAGTCGTGGTTGGTGATTACCTTTGCTGTACACGATGCAGTTGTTCTTGTTGTCCTCTACGCCTTGCCACGTTACATCCAGCAGCCATTTGGGGCCATCTGTCAGAGTCAGTGGCGCAGAAGTCTTTGTTTTCTGTAGAAACCAAAAGTTCAAGACAGTAAAATTAGGTATATTCTGTGTAAGATAAAACAGACCAAAAAAACATACTAATGTAGTGATCGTTTAGGGCCTATTTCCACTACACGCAGATTGGATGCAGAATGGATGCAGAAAAACTGACTCCAATGAATGTCTATGGGAAAATCTGCATCAGAAAAATTGCGTTTAGTGGAAACAGGCCCATACGCATTCATTGGAGTCAGTTCAATCCATTCTGCGTCCAATCTGCGTGTAGTGGAAACAGACCCTAAAGGATATCCTAGGCGGTTATTCAAATCTAGCTTAAAGAGGAACTCCAGTGAACATTTTACTGCTGGCAGGTGATGTAGCTGCTGCATGCTTTTTGGCAGTTGGAAACAGCTGTAAACAGCTATTTCCCACAATGCAGCAAGGTTCACAGACAGGAAGCTGCCAAGAGTACGTACTTTTCTTGTTTCTTGGGGGGGGGGGGGGGGGTTCATCCCAATATCAGTCATACAGCACCCCCTGATGCTCTGTTTGTGAAAAGGAATAGATTACTCATGTAAAGGGGGGTATCAGCTACTGATTGGGATAAAGTTCAATTCTTGGTCGGAGTTTCTCTTTAAGGCCTCCTTTCCAAGAACTGTTGATAGGCAGGGAAATGCCTCTCAAACTCTCGCAACTGGTAACTGCTTCTTGCTGCATGATAATTGCTTACTTCTGCCTGGTAACTGCTTGCTGAGCACACAGCTCAACAGTTCGTGGAAAGGAGGCCTAACTTACCTGGGGCTTCTTCCAGCCAGTAGAAGGAATGTGTAACCCTCGCCGCAGGTAGCCTCTGCAGTATCAGCGACCCCGATGGATCAGCGTCTTCTGGGTTCATAGGTGGGCATGCGCCTGCACTATGTGCGCAAGTGCCCATGTCATCCGGAAAGCACTGTGCCTGCGCAGGTGCAGCATGCTCCTGGTGATATAGGAGCCATCTGGGGTCGCCCACAGATGCAGAGGCTGCTAGCGGGACCCGGGAGGAGACCAGAGCTGTGGCAATGGTTACCCATGACTTCTACGGGCTGGAAGAGGCCCCAGGTAAGTAAAGATAGATTTTATCAATCTCCACTTATATCCTTTAACCACTTAATGACAAGCTGACGTATAAAACGTTCTGCTAGAGCCTCTTAATGGCTCCAGGACGTTTTTATAAGTCAGACAGTGCTGCTGCCGCTGTGCGCGTGCGCACTCCCGCGGGTGCGCGTGCACGTGCATTCCCGTGCATGCGAAAATAGTGGGAAAAAAAACCACCAAAGAAAAAATACATCTTTATTTCCAAAATACTATATTGTCACCAAACTTTGTACTAGGGACATAATTAAAATCTCGTGATAACCAGAAGAAATAGGCAGATAAAATGTGTGGGTTTTATGCACAGTACCAGTGTTTATATTAAAACTATAGGGGATGAAATTGGAGAAATAGTGTATTTTTCATTATTACCTTGTTTTTCCCTTTAAAATGCATAGAAAATAAAGTAATTACTGAAAACAAATATCAACCTCAAAAAGCCCAATTGGTGGTGAAAAAATCAAGATATAGATCATTTCATTGTGATAAGTAGTGATTAAGCTATTGGCAAATGAAAGGGATGAGCACTGAAAGGTGAAAATCGCTCTTGTCCGTAAGAGTAAAAACCCCTTTGAGGTGAAGTGGTTAAAGGACAACTGAAGTAAGAGGAGTATGGAGGTTTCCATATTTATTTCCTTTTAAACAATGCCAGTTGCCTGGCAGCCCTGCTGATTTTCTGTGCATCAGTAGTGATTGAATCACACACCTGAAACAACCATGCTGCAAATGCAGTAAAACTTCAGTCAATCATCTTATCTGCATGCTTCTTCAGGCCAGAAACCCACTGGGAGCGCTTTGTAAGCGTGAGTGATTTGAAAAAGCTCTTGGTAATGCAATGCTATGGGGGAGTTTATAAAATCACATCACTCAAGTGGGATCACACCCATAGTATTACATTAGCTAGAGCTTTTCAAATGACAAAGCGCTCAGAAAAGCTCTCCTAGTGGGTTTCTAGCCTCAGGGTCGATGGCTAACCGTATTATAGGCGGAGAATCAGCACGACAGCCAGGCAATGGCCATTGTTTAAAAGAAAATAAATACGGCAGCCTCAGACAAAACCCGTGGCCTGGCATCCTTCTGACCTTTCATGCATCCGTAGTAGTCTGAATCACACACCTGACACAAGCATGCGGCAAATGCAATCAATGATAAAAAATCAGTTAACTATTACTTATCGGACAGTTTGGGAATTAATCATTAGCATTCAATCTGATTACTTGGGATGGTCAATGAGATTGCAAGTTGATGCAAATTACATGTGCATTGTATGCAAATGTATACAGCTGCTGCATAAATGAGCATAAAATTTGCATCAACTCCCAATTATGAGCATCTCATTAACCATGCCTAATGCTCAACCCTGTGCAAAGTTTCAGTTTCTATTCCTGTAGAGCAAAAACAAAACAAAACAAATATTTTGATCTCATCCATAATGAGGAAGCAAAATGAAAGTAGGGATTTGGTTAAAAAAGGGACTCTCCTTTCCATTGAGCTATGTTCTTCCACTAACATTAGCACTGGAATAGTAATAACAATCATTGGATAATAACAATTGGAGAATAACAAAAAAAGTAATTCAAAGCATGGACATAAAATTTAGCACAATAAAAAAGTTATTTTTTTAACCATTAAGCCTGGTACACACCTTCAATTTTGATTGGTCAATTTTACCACCTCCGTGTAATATGAGGGTCAACAGATTTTACATACTATGAGCACACAGAGAGATGGTAAAATTGGTCAGTGATTGGCAATCAAAGTTGGAAATGTGCATCAGGCTTAACATACTACACAGCATCCTTATTTTCTCTTTCAGACTTTCTGTGATGTGGAGCAATTCCCTCCCCCAGCCAGTATGTCAGTCCACCTGTGTGTGTGTTGCTGGGTGGATGAGGGGTGGAGACACAGCTTCCACAAGGAGTTTATATATTAACAGACATGCAGAGAAGATAAGGTTCTAATGCATCCAGCTGACCTGCTCATTCACAACCTCTTGTAGCCGCAGTGATGGTCAGGAACCAGAACACAAAACTCATGATCAGCAATTTTCAGAGAATCACTGTAGGATCTAATGATAACAATTACATTCCACAACAGGCTGCTGTCCTTCTGGCTACCAAGGCAGCCGTATGGCCTACAGATACATATCCAAAAACAAAGCTACAGATTACCCAGCACACTCATGGTGAACCAGAATGCCTAGGAGTGTGTAAGGGGCTATTTAGGACCAAAAAGCCCTCTTGCTAAAATAATACGCAAAGCAGAAGTTTGCCTTCTTAAAACAGAAGGTATTTGCTATTATTCAGATTGGAGTGGGCATATGATGTGTCCCACAATGCATAACTGCTGAATATGTTAATCATCCTGTGTTGTCCCTGTAAGCTAACCACACCTCCAGAACAGCTGAGCCCCTGAATGAGTCACGACGGTGATGAAACGCGTAGGGCGGAGCGGGAGGTACGCGGTGACGTCACAGTAAGGCAGCAAGGAAGTGGGAGACCCGGTGGCGTGCGCTCTATACCGCGGATCGAGTAGCTGCTTTGGAACCACTGTCTGACGCTTGCATCATAATAAAATGCTGGAATTGCTTTTATGAATACCTGGCTGACCGGAATTTGTTTATACGCAGTGTGGCAAGACGCGCTTCTGGTGAGTGGGGCCACACAGGGGGAGCCCAAGCAAATTCTTCCCAAGGTGGTGGCACTACCCCCAGGAGTGCACTCACGTGGTGTGGATTTTTACTTAAAGTGGCAATACTTTGCACTATGTGCATTTGTTTGTGATTATTCATAGGGTGGCAATCCTCTGTGAGAGGTATTGGAGCGCAGTAATATCGACTTATTAGAACAGCTGGAATGCAATGATGTGTCTATTTGTTAATTGTACAGAGCCACAATAATCCAACATGCATACAGACTGTTTTGGATTGGTTGACCCTCATCAGTGCACGGCATGGATGTGGCTCTATGAGGTAGGACTTGAAGCAACCAGAGTGACAGATTACCCAGCAAGCTCAAGGTAAACCAGAACCACACACAAAATGATCCCAATTAGGCTACTGACTCCAGACCAATTAGCCACACATAATTTCCCAGAATCCTCCTGCAAAGAACAATGAAACAAAAAAAAAAGCACAAAATGCAAAAGAAAAAAAAAGCGTTCCGGCTTCTTTGCCGATCTGAATAGCTAAATTATTATCGAGGATATTTCCAAATGATACGGTATCAGATCTCGCCGATAAGCCGGCTCCCCAGTGGTGGGGAATTATATAAAGAGAGCGCAGATGACTTTCAGAGCAGAGATCCGTGTTTGCAAGTGAACTTTAGCTACATTGTACTTGGTTATCAATAAGATCTCACTATTTCCTGAAAGAGACAGGAAAGAATTCAGGGAATCAGTATCCATTTCAAAACCTTATCCGCCGTAACATTTATTTTCTAGTAGGAAATTATTCGGAATGAATAATGTAATTTCCCCCCTCTCTATCTTCGCCGCGTGATGATGTACAGTTTTACTGCCACTGAAATAATAATATTGTTAATGTTTCAATATGTAGGCTCCGGCGGCGGCACGGGGAATACATTTCAAAGCAGGGGAACGGAGGCGTGACACCTCGTCCTTTGAGGCTTCGAAAAAAAAAATTAAAAAATAAATAAAGAGAAGCAATTTTTATTTCAGCCAAGGATTTATTTTTACACAGAACAAAGAATGGGTTTTACATCCTGTTATTAAACGAGGTTGTAATATTGCATTAATAGGCTAACTCAAAGTAGGGATATGAAGTTCGCAAAAAGTAGAGCTGTTTGTTCTCCGCTGGATTTAAAGTATCTTGCAAATGTTACCTTGCCACTGTTTTATATTGTCATGCGACTTTATACAAACACAGAACATTTATATCGCGCTTTTCTCCTGGTGGACTCAAAGCGCCAGAGCTGCAGCCACTAGGAGGTGCTCTATAGGCAGTAGCAGTGTTAGGGAGTCTCGCCCAAGGTCTCCTACTGAATAGGTGCTGGCTTACTGAACAGGAGGAGCTGAGATTTTAACCCTTGTCGCCTGTGTCAGAGGCAGAGCCCTTCACCGGTACACTATCCAGCCATGGCTGATGTTTCGCCGCGCGCAGTACACCGAATAATTCACTCCGTTTACTGACCCTGGACAGGAGTTCACAATCTAATTTCCACTCTACAGGCTAGGGCACGTTTCAGATGGGAAGTCTGTAAACATACCAGTCACTGGCTGCAGAGGTTTGAATACTTCCAGCTAGGGCCGGTTTTAACATAAGGCACTGTAGGCACGTGCCTATAGGCGCCTGATGATGGGGAGGTGTCTCACTCTCCTCCCCGAGTGCCTCCCTCCTTCCTTTCCTATGCTGCAGCATAGATAGCTGGTTGGCTCCACCCTGTCTTTCAAGCCCCACCCCCTGCTTTTATTCATGCTTTTTTTATGCATATATTCTCAAATGCATAAGAGAGTGCAGAAAAAAGAATAAAGCTGTCCGATTTTAAAATGCAGATAAAAATGTGATAGTTAAATGTGAAGGCCGCATAAGGATGACATTGGTGTGAATCAAACAGGTGTGTTCCCTGCCTGAGAGTTATTTAGCCTAGAAAACCTGCCATGGATCTACAATACATGAAATCCAAGCAATTAGCATTCTGAAAAGGGAATAAAAATGGCAGCTTCCACGTTCCTCTCAGTTTAGACTTCCTTTAAAGGGCATCCGAGGTGAGAATAATATGGAGGCTGCCATATTTCTTTCCTTTTAAGCAATAACAGTTGCCTGGCTGCCCTGCTGGTCCTCTGCCTCTAATACTTTCAACCATAGACCCTGCACAAGCATGCAGCAGGTCGGGGGTTTCTGACAATATTGTCAGAACTGACAAGATAAGCTGCATGCTTGTTTCTGGTGTAATTCAGTTCACTACAGCAGCCAAATAGACCAGCAGGACTGCCAGGCAACTAGTATTGTTTAAAAGTAAATAAATATGGCAGCCTCCATATCACGCTCACCCCACATTCTCAGGGTTTCTTTGTTTTCAACAGCATTTCATGAACAGCAGTTTAACTGCCAAAATCAGGGATGGGCTCAAATTCGAATTTGGGTGAATCCGGATAGTTGCTATCCGGATTTCACCCAGTTATCTGTGCGGGGTGGGTGGGGCGGGGGGGGGGGGGGGAGGTCAAGCTTACCTATCTGGCGTCTTCTTCGGTCCGTCCCTCTGCGCCTCCCACACTTCCTCCTTTAACCCGCAACTATCCGGATTCACCCGAATTTGAATTTGAGCCCATCCCTGGCCAAAATACTAAGGTAGCAGCCAGCCTCCCTCCTCACTTGCACACTATTTTGTCAGTTAGACTTTGCAACTGCTGTTTAGGAAATGCTGTTGAAAACAAAGAAAACCCTGAGAATCCCCCATGAGGAGATGGACTGGCCCAAAACCTGTCGGCTCTGTCAGATTTTAACTGCCTACTTTTTTCGCGATAGTGTGATAGTGATCCTTTAACCTTCCTGGCGGTAACCCCGAACGTAGTTCGGGGTAAGCCGCGCAGGAGGTTTTCTCAGGCCCTGCTGGGCCGATCTGCGTAATTTTTTTTTTGCTGAACGCAGCTAGCACTTTGCTAGCTGCGTCAGCACACCGAGCACCGGCGCCCCGCGCCCATTCACCGCTATCCGCGCCGCCGCAGAGCCCCCCCCAGACCCCTGCGCTGCCTGGCCTATCAGCGCCAGGCAGCGCTAAGGGGTGGATCGGGTCTCCCTTAGACGTCACGACGTCCATGACGTCGGTGACGTCATCCCGCCCCGTCGCCGTTCATTCTTTGAACGGGATTTCCTGATCGCCTATGGCCGGAGGCGATCGGAGGGGCTGGGGGGATGCCGCTGAACAGCGGCTATCATGTAGCGAGCCCTGGGCTCGCTACATGATTTAAAAAAAAAAAATCAAAAAAACGGCAGCGCTGCCCCCTGGCGGTTTTTAATAGACCGCCAGGAGGGTTAAAGTGGACCTGAACTTCCCCTATCTGCCATTGAACATGCGCAACAGCATAATAACCTTTATAGAAAAACATTTCTTTGTTACAGCTGAAACAAATCCTGCAATAAATCTGCAGTGTCTACTTCCTGCTTTCATGGAAGCAGAGATATTGTTTACAGCCTGTGTTTACCAATTACCGGTAGCTCTTTGCTGACACAGCTGAAGAGATCAAGTTGCAATTTGTGATTAATCACAGATAAGAGGGGAATTAGACAGACTAAAATCTCTAAATACATACAGGGTGCATTTCTCTCTGTTTTCCTTCTGTACTGTGCAAGAGTTCAGCTCCACTTTAAACAAATACCAGTTGTCTGGCAGTCCTGCGGATCTATTTGGATGCAGTGGTATCTGAATCACACCAGAAACAAGCATGCCGCTAATCTTGTCAGAGCTTAAAAGGAAATAAATATGGCAGCCTCCTTATTCCTTTTGTCCTTTAACTACTTCGTTTGCAAACTTCCTAGGTTTGCTTTAAGAAACAGCACAGTGTCTGATTGCAACATTGAGATGCATTTTGTAAATATCTGAATTTTTTTTTAACAGACCGCTAAAAGTGTTTCTTATGAATGAGTTAATCTCATTGTCTTGAGAACAGAGCGGGGCACAGCTTGTACGCTGTGCTATTTTTCCAGCATGAAAGCAGAAGAATTCCACCTCCGTTAGCATTATACAGCGGCCAATGGAGAGTGCGTGATCTCATACTTATTTCCATCACAGTGGGTCATGGAGCAATTTGAATATTTGGATTGTATAAAGATTATCACAGTCGTGTTGCCATCAAAGGCAACCTTATAGATGCTGTGCATAAATCATTTAAAGGAAAAATAGAATAATCACAGAAATACTGTAACAACAGAAGAAGCAAACGTTTACCTAGCCAAAGAACGCTCGTTACAGGGTAACCATTGAAATAAATAAATAAATACCGTATTTTTTGGCATATAAGGCGCTCGGGACTATAAGACGCACCTAGGATTAGAGGGCAAAAACCAGAGGAAAAAATATACTAAACCTGATGTGTTCATAGTCCAGGAGCATCTTGTAGATGTTCTCCACCAATTATTGTGTCCCACGTGTGTCCTCCCGTGTCCCCATGTGTACTCTGTCCCCCTTGTGTCCTCCTGTGTCCCCATGTGTACTCTGTCCCCCTTGTGTCCTCCTGTGTTCCCATGTGTACTCTGTCCCCCTTGTGTCCTCCTGTGTTCCCATGTGTACTCTGTCCCCCTTGTGTCCTCCTGTGTTCCCATGTGTACTCTGTCCCCCTTGTGTCCTCCTGTGTTCCCATGTGTACTCTGTCCCCCTTGTGTCCTCCTGTGTTCCCATGAGGTGTCCCTCATGTGTATCCTTCTGTCCCCCATGCATCCCCATGTGGTCACTTCTGTCCCCCATGTGTCCCCTTCTGTCCCTCATGTGGTCACTTCTGTCCCCCATATGCCCCCCTATGTCCCCCATGTGGTCACTTCTGTCCCCTATGTGTCCCCCTATGTCCCCCATGTAGCCACTTCTGTCCTCCATGTGTCCCCTTCTGTCCCCCATGCATCCCCATGTGGTCACTTCTGTCCCCATGTGGTCACTTCTGTCCCCATGTGGTCACTTCTGTCCCCATGTGTTGATTTGCATTTTTTCGCCACATTCTCTGAGTGTCCACACAGCTTTGTTCTGAATTGTTTTATTGTCCAAGTACCCAATAAAGATTTTTTTTGTTTTGTTTTTTTTGCTATAAGTTTGGCAACTTTTGAGTAGATTATTTTTCCAGCATGGATTTCTTTTCTTAGTAATAGATACATGTGTACCATCCATGGAGGCACTTATTAAAGTGTTCTTATTGTTGTGGCTCACATTTTGTAGTAGCTGGCAACAGATAGCAATGGTGTTAGATTTGTTATTTTTTTGCTATCCGTTTTGAGTGGATTCTATCTGTGGCCAGAGCTTGCCTATACAATAGTCGAACTATGGCTTCAGTCAAATCCACATTTATGCACCTTGCATCCAAATTGCCTTGCTGGTGCCACCATAACCGCTAAGTACATTGTGCGCTATAGTGGTGCCCAAGCCAACAGGCGCCCCATGCGCCCAAATTCCCTGCTACGTACCTGATCTACCACCAATTGACCAGTGTATAGGCACTTCAATGCCCCTACATATGCATACATACCGAACAACCAGCACAGGACACATATATAAACTACCAAGGTATACACAGCAATGTGAAGGAACAGCAGTCGAGAAGGAACTGCCCATTAGGACTATCTGCACAGAGTTTGTATGTTCTCCCCGTGTCTGGGTGGGTTTCCTTCAGGCACTCCGGTTTCCTCCCACACCCCAAAAACATACAGATAAGTAAATTAGCTTCCCCCTTATATTGGCCCTAGACTAGGATATATACACTACACGATACATACATAGACATATGACTATGGTAGGGATTAGATTGTGAGCCCCTCTGAGGGACAGTTAAGTGACAAGACAATATACTCTGTACAGCGCTGCAGAAGATGTCAGTGCTATAATATAAATAATAATAATAAGTCTACAGCCTCTTTTTTGGTTGGAGATTACTCCTTTGAAACAGTTCCTTTCCTATCATTATTGTTATCATTATTATTATAAGGAACGCTAAGGAAGGAAATGGCAAGTGGATATTTCCTGAGACAATATTTTAGCGGTGACATCAGTCGGTTATAATGTACTCCTTGTCACTTCCACACTTCGTAAAACATCGACAGTCTTTACTGAAGACAATAGAAGGAAAGAGACACGACATGATGGCTTGTCAGGGTCAGTTACTATTGACTTTTTTTTTTTAAGATCGTCATGGTGATTGAGTCTAACAAGGAAGCACCTACATTATACAACAAACAGACAACACAAGTCAGGATCACCCCCAGATGTGTTGTGTGACCGTCTGGACACGGCCGGGCATCTCTTGGGCCCATTGTTCCTCGGTGTGTCTCTGCTGATAATGGGGGGAATAGGTTATTAATTGTCAGCAGCTGCTAGCGTTTGACACAGAGATCCTCATTTCTTCCTGGGGGTGGAAGTCCCTTCAGGCGAGGTTTCAGGCTCTTGGAAAGTAAATGGCACTTGGCTGCTTTAAAATTGGCAGAGAGACATATTTGGGACAACTGTGTTTGCCGTAACGGTACCTCGTCGAGTGAGCTGGAGATCAGACGTTAATAAGTGACTGTATAGATAGACAGTGAGAGGGACACAGTAAAGAAATACAGCCTTTCCCTACATCGCAGCTAGAGAGGATGAGGGGCCACTTTTGCCATGACAGAGAGCTGGCATCTGCAGTAAAGCCAAGCCTTGCATTGTGGGTAGAGGAGTCCCACCTGTCAATATGGATTGTGAAGGTGATCGTTTACTTGGGGGTCAGGTGATGCCAATAGTTGAAACATCTGTAATATTATAATACTAATGTTCTACTATTCTCTTATACACAGTCAGATTTTCCATAAGGCACTGTAGGCGGCTCCCTCTCCTTCCCCAGTGATCCCAACCCTCCTTCCCTATGCAGAGTGCCGAGCAGAGTGTAAATGAGAGGTTCTTCACCCGGCTCTCAGCATTCCCCTGATGAGATCTCTCTTCAGCTGGGGTATCTCCAGCTACCTAATATTTGGGGGCACCTAAAGCCATTTAGTATAGAGCAGTGATGGCTAACCTTGGCACTCCAGCTGTGGTGGAACTACAAGTCCCATGAGGCATTGCAATACTCTGACAGATCGAAGCGTAACTCGGGGAGGCAGAGGCATGATGGGATTTGTAGTTTTGTCACAGCTGGAGTGCCAAGGTTAGCCATCACTGGTATAGACTGTACTTCTTGTTACCTAATACTAAGGCGCACCTGTGGCTACCTACACCAGGTAGGGTAAGTAGGGGGGAGGTGACAGCTGGGGAAGCCAGCACACTTGCAGTGTGGTTCAGTGGGGCTTTGTGGGTTCATGGAGGGCGAAGTCTAAGGTGCCAGGACATCTGTGTCTATAGGCTCCTGCATGGTGAACCCGGGCCTGCTCTTATAGAAATCTCCAGTGCTCGTGGACTCTTGATCATACCACGGCTAGAATAGATTTAGGAACCCATAATAGGTTTAGATGCCTGTGTCCTCTTCCCCTCCTGTTCACCCCTCAAAGAAGTGTGGAATAAAGAAGTACAGGGGGACATATCAGTGACAATATCTAGTTCAAAGCTATTAAGTAATAGTAAGTAATAGTCTTCACAGTAATCAAATACACACTGGTGCTCACATTCAGGGTCCTAAACCAATTAGGACCCGACAGGTAATATCGCCTTCAACACACGGCGGCACAATGTTGGTACAAGGTGATATGCCTGCTCTAAACCCGGCGGGTTTCGCCTCCCCGTCACTAGCATAGCCCTCTGTAAATACCTAACACCAACCCCCTCCAACCCTTAGCATACACCTTTCTATATGTCTAACACCAAACCTCTTCCCTAGCATACACCTTTCTATATGCCTAACAATAACCCCCCCCCCCCCCCCCATCCCATAGCATTCCCTTACCTACAGTATATGCCTAACACCAACCCCCTAGCATACCCATATCTATATAACTAACACTAAATCCCTCCCCAGCATATCCCTATATATATGTCTAACACCAACTTCCCTCCACTAGTATACTCTATCTTTATGCCTAACGTGGGCAATTGCAGGGGCCTTAGATTCTTTGGGGCCCAATGTCAGGGATTGCAGGGGTCACAGCAACCTTATGGTCAGCACAGTACTAAAATGTTAGGTCCCTGCATACCTATTTGTCCATACCCCCCACTCATGGCTCTTTGATGACTATTGCGCCACTCTCCTCCTGTGAACCTGATCCAGGAATTTTATCCATCTGCTATTTGCATACTTGTTCTGGCTATTGGACTGATAAATTACTGCAGTGCATGTTTTACATTGCATGAAGCTTCTAGTGTCTGTGGCGTTCACAGTTCTGTATCACACTAGGGGCTCAAAACGCAATGGCGAATCGCAAGGGAACTATGCCAAATGCTTTTTTGCTTGGTAGCAGAGCGTGCAAAAGTAGCCGTAGGCAGCTGGCCTTGTGAACTGGCCCTTAGAGGATGACTTGCCTGATCACAAATGGTAATTCGCCATCTTAGGACACAAGGACGAGTCAGTTCTAACACAGGGTGCAGTAAACGCAGCTGCCCTGTATTTTAGGAGGAACAGACAGCAGACAAAAAATGGATGAGATGGAGATGGCAATGATTTTCTACTGCCGGGTTCACACTAATCCATTTCCGACATGTCCTTTTCATTCGGTTTATTCGACCTGCGGCTCACCCTAAGCCCAGTTCACCGGCGGCGTACTGATACGTACGCCCCACAAATTGCTTGATCGCATTCTTGACATTCCTTCGCCCCCTGGAAGTCGCTCCATCGCTCGGGCTCATTGTTCTGCCACAGCCCCACATTGCAACATCCTCAGCTAGAATAAGCGAGGGGCTTTGTGCTGCTAAGTAAGAGCCGCAAAGACAGGAAGAACACAAAAGTAAGCAAGCGGTATAAGATGCATAAATAATAAAAATGTAAAAACTTTATTTGTTTTATGAACTGTATAAATGTATCCCTGTACACAAACATAATAGTACAAATCTTTGTCATAAAAAGCAATTGATGACGTGTCCCTTTAATGAAGACGTTGGGGTGTCCAAACACCCTAGGGAGAGAATGCATTCTATTGGCTACAGCTACTCTGGCACTTTTATTGCCCTGAGGAAGCGGGCTTGCACCTGCGAAACGCGTTGCCTGTGCATAATGAAACTTGTGACTGCTGTTATGGAGGGAAGCCACCTCATTGATTTACTTTTATAGTTTTTTTAATCCAATTTTATTCATACCGGAGCACCCTTTTTTATCCCTGCTGTGTGTCCCTTTAATTACTGCTTTTCCTCCCCCCCCCCCCTCCCCCTTGAGTTATGTTTTAAGCATCTTATTTTTAATATTTTATTCTCTGGGAAACCCACAGCTACGGTGTAGCTGTTTGCTGAGTCTATGATTAACTTAGTGTGCCACAGGGCGGTATTAATAACTGCAGATAAAGAACTCTGCCGTAACATTTTACTGCAAATAGTAAAACAACACGCAAAAAAAAATAAATAAATATATATATATATAAAAAAGGAAGAATGTAATTTAAGCCGGGAAACATATAAAGTGAAATAATCAAGATGAAATGGCCTATCTCGCCTAGAACAGAAATACCCATTTAACAGATACAGTAGCCAAGGAATATTATAGCCAGCTTTGCAGTGATTACCAACCCATGCTCCAAATTCACTATAAAATGAAAATCAATATTTCCACAAGTTCCTGCAACATAAAAGATAACCTTCATTGATTTTTCTAGACTTAGACTTCGATGATAAAATCTAATATAAATTTTCAGCCACGAGGATTTGGATCAGAGCTTCTGCGATAAGTCTTGCACATCCTTTAAGAGGTGAGGTTTTTTTTTTTTTAAGTGCGCATTTATACTATTTATAATTTACCTTGTATTTGTGGGAAAAAGCTCGTTCTGGGCTTTATCAAGCATCTCCTTTAATTTTTTATAACTGGGAAGCTAAAGCCAGTTCCAGATAATTTGGGAATTCCAGTGGAATGGTGATAGGGAGGATGGGGCAGCAGTGTATGGCTGGAAAAAGGAGGAAAAAAAAAATATATAAAAAATAAAGTGCTAACCGGTAATAGCCTCCACGGCTGCGCTGATTAAATGCTGCCGTAGATGAAAGGCCTGCCATCGCTGCAATAAATTAACCAATCACACAAATCCCAACTCGCTGCTAATCCTGCCGTGATACTCTGATCCTCTGATCAGCTCAAGGAGACTGCTGGTTCTCTAACCCCGGCATTTCATGTGTACAACCAGCTAATGATAGCTCGCTGACCAGTTCAACGGCACGTTCTATCTTTCCCATTATTGGCTCTTCTATGGAGAAGAAAAAGAAGAAAAAGCAATACCTCCCCCAACAGCCCCCAATCCTGATTTTTTGTTCAAGTTTTGGTTATGAATACAAACACAGAACACAGAACATTTATATCGCGCTTTTCTCCTGGCGGACTCAAAGCGCCAGAGCTGCAGCCACTAGGACGCGCTCTATAGGCAGTAGCAGTGTTAGGGAGTCTTGCCCAAGGTCTCCTACTGAATAGGTGCTGGCTTACCGAACAGGCAGAGCCGAGATTCGAACCCAGGTACTCCATTCTAATCAGAAATGTTTCTGCTGTAATAAATCTTATCTCAATCAGACTGGCTCTATTTGGTACATCGCAGACGAGAAGGAAGCTTGTCATTTCCCCTCCCACATTGCTTTCTTCATATATATATTTTGTTTTTAAGATGTGATTTAGGCTTTTCAGCTCTTAAAGCAGCAGGGACATTCATACTATGTCAGGGGGAAAAACGCATATTTAAGTAGATTGCTACTTGTTCTACTTACATAGCAGACGTATTGTACTGTCCACTTTTTGATTTCAGTTAATTTTATATAGTAAATGGCATTTGCCATTTTGGTTCCCTCTGGCGAATGCAATCCTGATGTAATTTCCTCCCTTAGTTTTTGTTTTCCTCCTGGAATCTGCACCGTCATAGCTAGCTTGCTTTGTAAACACATGAGAGCAAAGGCATAGATCATATTTCAGTAGCACTGAACAGCACTCAATCAGTGAGAAGCAGCAATGTGGGAGGGGAAATGACAAGCTTCCTTCTCGTCTGCAATGTACCAAATAGAGCCAGTCTGATTGAGATAAGATTTATTACAGCAGAAACATTTCTGATTAGAATGGAGTACTTGCAATACAGGGTCCGGTTGCAGGCTGCATAATAAACACAAAGCAGTGGGTATATGGAATTTGATTTTGCAGCTGACAATCCCTCTTTAAAGAGAACCCAAGGTGGGTTCTAAGAATCCTATTAGCACACAGAGGCTGGGTCTGCAAATAATGCCCAGCCTCTGTTGCTATACTGTCTCCCCCCAGGCCCCCCCTGTGCTCTGCGTCCCATCCCTCCAATCAGCAGGGAGGGAGGGGACACAGGCGGGGAGCGGCGATATAGAGGAGGCAGGGGAGCGGCGGAGAGTGACAGTGTGGATGTAAACAGCCTCCTATCGACACGCTGCATGTCGCTTGCACGGCGATTTGATTTATGGGGCCAGCAGAGCGCAGGGGGCAGACAGTATAGCAACAGAGGCTGGGCATTATATGCAGACCCAGCCTCTGTGTGCTGATAGCATACTTACAACCAACCTCGGGTTCTCTTTAAAGAACCATTAATGTAAAAAAATAATACAATTTAAAACCCATGTGTAAGATGGACATTTGTTCTAAAGTAATATGCGCTATAAATTACATTTTTTCATACGTTATGCTTGGTACACACGATGTGTTTTTTCGGTCAATTTTCCATCCAATCGATTTCCGATTCGATTTCTGTTATCTGTTCTTATCTATTTCCATTCACTCTTATGAGAAATCGATCAGAAAAAAACGATCGAAAATAAGATTGGACATGTTGGAAATTATCTATCGAACCATGTATCTATCTATCTATCCATCTATCTATCTATCACAAAATTGTATGATGTGTAGAGATGTTGCGAACTGTTCGCTCGGCGAACATCTCTGGGGCTTTTACTATTTCCGGGTCGCTCTGACCCGGAGTAGTATGCCTGCGCTGCCCGGCGAAGCGCGTCCTAGATCGCGCTCCTGTTGCCCGGCACTCTCTGCGCATGTGCGTGACGTCGTTCATGACGTCACGCACATGCGCAGAGAGTGCCCGGCAACAGGAGCGCGATCTAGGACGCGCTTCGCCGGGCAGCGCAGGCGTACTACTCCGGGTCAGAGCGACCCGGAAGTAGTAAAAGCCCCATGTATTCAGAGATGTTCGCCGGCGAACGGTTCGGGAACCGTTCGCTACATCTCTAATGGTGTGTACTTAGCTTACTGTCACTTATAGTAATAGTAAAAATCTGACAGCTCTAGCAGGTTTTGGACAAGTCCATCTCTTCATAGAGGATGCTCAGGAATTCCTTTATTTCCAAGCGCAATCCCTGGATGGCAATGGCACAGTCCAACCGCCAGAACAGTGTGCTGAGAGGATGCATGCTGGCTGCCATCTTTGTTAAAGTCCTTTTCAAGGAGTGCTTTTGAAAAGATCTTCTGTATTTAATTTGACTTCAGTAGAATTAAAATAGAAGTAAAGCAGCCCAGCTTATTTTAAGTCACCGCCTTAGGCCTCTTGCATGCTACATGCGATTCCGATTTTTTTATACGTCCGATTTTGGATTCCGATTAAAAATCTTAGCAGCATGCAGTATGTTTTTTATTCAGAATCCGAAATTAGATCAGATTTAAAAAAATCGGAATCGCATGTAGTGTGCAAGAAGCATTAATAATATTTAAAATCATTCCTTTTAAAATGACAACGTTTTGAAGCTATTATCCATAAAATATATACAACGACAGCACACCAGGTAAAAGATAAAATCCAGTATCTTTTAATAATACATCTAAGAGATATACAAC
Organism: Hyperolius riggenbachi; assembly: GCF_040937935.1. Classification (NCBI taxonomy): domain Eukaryota; kingdom Metazoa; phylum Chordata; class Amphibia; order Anura; family Hyperoliidae; genus Hyperolius; species Hyperolius riggenbachi. Next base: position 395,306,052 of record NC_090650.1, on the reverse strand, counting down.
AGCTTACGCATTTTAAAGTGTCGATAATCATAAGACTAAGTACACTCTCTCTGAAACGCGCTAGCTGCTGTGTGTATTCTTGGATGTCTATTTAGCAGGCACTCGTTTTTGCTGCGGAGGGGTTAAAGTGGATCCGAGATAAACTTTTACTCATTGCATAATTGTGTTCCTTTCCTATTGTTTATAGGGCATTCCTCAAGCCAAATACATTTTTGTTTTTGTTTTAATACCCTAATTCCCTATAAACTAAACAAGCCACGCCCACAGGTTTTCAGAGAGCCTTGGCATTTTCATACAGTAGCAAGGGCTCATGGGAGCTCAGTCTGGGCAGGAGGAGGGGGAGGTATTACTAGCCAGAGATTTCAAAGGCAGAGGGGAAGAGGGAGGAGGAGGTGGGATTAGGTTTCTTTCACAGGCTGAGTGCTCAAGAAGCAGATAAGCCTGCCTCTGTGTAATGTTTACAAACAACATGGCTGCTGTCGTATCACAGGAAGAAATAATCATATTCTATTATTTGCTGTGTAAACTATCTAAACTTTAGATAAGATATATAGACAAGTTACTTGTTATAGTTCGTTTTTTATCTCAGATCCGCTTTAAGGTTAGGTGCCGCAGGGCAGGGGGTGGGGGTAATTAGCTGCCCACTGGAGGGTATTAGTTGTCGGCGCATGTTAGTAGTTACCCACAGTGGGGCTATTAGTTGACCGGGGGGTTACTAGATGCCGCTGGGGGGGGGGGGTTATTAGTTGTGGGTGGGGATAATTAGTTGACCAGAGGGGGTTATTAGTTGCCCACCAGGGGTGAGTTCTGTGTGAGAGTAGGGAGAGGTTAGGTTATAGCGAAAAATCATCAAGTCTTACCAATATTTCATTATATCAGTTAAGTAGTAGAATATCGGCCTTTAGCTGTTTTTTTTTTTCGATGTCCACCATGCCTGAATTAGCGTGTGGCGTTTTCAAGTGTAGGCTAATGGAGGTACTTGTTATATGGGGGCCATAATAGAGGCACTCTCTATAAGGGTGGGGAAATAATAGAGCAATTTGTTATATTGATGACGAAACAGAAGTACTTGCTATACGGGGAACAGAGTAGAAGGGCTATAATTGAGTTACTTGTTATGACTGCATCAAGGAAATTACCAAGAAGTGGGAAAACATTTACAGTGGCTAAAGTAAAGTAAGAAAACATGAGAGTACATACAAACTCCAACCAGGCAGAGATCTAGCAGGAATCTGAACTATGCTTATGGGGATTCGTCTTCTTAAAACAGAAAGTATTCGCGATAATTCAATTTTAAGTGTGTAATTGTGGTTACCCACAATGCACTACTACTGAATGCAAATTATCTCCTTCTGCCCCAGAAGCCAGGCTTACATCCAGAACCACTGTTTTATGGCAAGCCTGTATCTTCTTAATTTTACAGGGCCACATCAATCCAACGTACAGACAGCCTGTTTCAGACTTTTGGTCCTCATCACTGCATGGTGGCAGGGATTGATATGGCTGTGGGATAGGGATTTGACCAGTACCTTAGAATACCCAAGCAGCTCGGGGTGACCCAAACCACTGGGAAATTATAGGGGACTAAAAGAGCCCGAAAAACCCTCCTACTAAAAAAGCAATGCTTAGTTTGGTTTGCCTTCTTAAAGAGTATCTGTACTGTAAAATTCTTACAATAAAAAGCATACCATTCTATTCATTATGTTCTCCTGTGCCCCTCTGTGCTGTTTCTGCCTCTCCCTGCTGCAATCCTGGCTTGTAATTGCCATTTTTATGCAGTGTTTACAAACAAAAGGCATAGCAATTTGATACGTTGAGAGTAGCTTAGTGTGTGAGTCATACAGAGTGTGCAGGGGGCCTGGAGAGGGTGCGTATAGCTTCTGCCAATGACATGCAGAGCAACACATTCCACACTTTCCAGCCTCAGCTGACAGAGCTGACAGAAGAGAGAAGATTAGATCATATAACAGAGCCACTGTGCAAATAGGAAAGGCTGCAGTAACACAGACCACATTAGAACAGCTATAGGAACATATAGGATAAAAGAAATAAGGCTCAAAATTTTGTTACAGAGTCTCTTTAAAACAGAAGGTATTTGCGATAATTCAGCTTTAAGTAAACCTCTGTGGTTACCCACAATGCACCGCTACTGAATATGAAAATTATCTCTTTATGCCCCTGAACGAGGGACTGTAGTGCTGCAAGGTGAGAGTGCTAGCCATTTGGCCACCATGAACAACAGAAATCTTGCCAATCAGCAAAAAACAAAAAACAAAACAAAAACAGACCCTTTCATACTCATTTAAAACTAAAAAAAATGTTGGATACAAGTCAACATTAAGTCCATACGATATAAACACCGGCCTAATTGGTGAATAGTATTTTTCTTATACCCCTACATCATATATAAAAAACAAAACACTGTCCATGCCAGGTGAATTTTTGTATCCAAGATAAAGTGCATAAAGGTGTAACTCCTAATATGACCTCCCTCAGGCGGATAAACTCGATGATGGGATGGCAGGGAATCAACCAAACGGTAAGAAACTAAACACAAGGGGATTAATTAGCAAGAAGATTGCAAGAACACAATTCGCTGCCTGAAAAAGCTCCTAGGCCAAGATTTCCGAGCAGAAAAGACTCTCTTGGTATCACAGTTGTTCAAGAAGAACAGATGTTAAAACAGTCAAAGGCTGTGGTGGGAGAAAGTTTATTCAGCAGAACTGCTAGCTGGAAAATGTAAAACAATTTACTTGTCAATGCTCAATGTCTGCATTTCCCGCTGCTCGCTCATTTTCTGCTGCGTGTTTCTCGCATCGTGTCTGTTTGCCATCATTTCAAGGCCTCCTCCTTAGTGGAAACCCAGAGAGTTACAAGAACAGCCATTAAAGAGTAAATGTCGGGCATAAAATCAAAAATGAATTCTTTATTTTTATCTGGTAAACAAGTAATAAGGATGCTAATCAGATAATCCAAAAGTTAAAATCACTATTACTTTTCTTGTTGATAAATTATCACTCCCCAGTTTAGATGACTCTTATATGGTACACAGAAAATTTGGTACACAAAAGAGAAGTTGCAGGGCATGCTGGGTTGTCATTTTTTGCTTCTCTATTTCCCCTCAGACTTAACTAATGCAGCCTGATTGGCTGAAGCCTCTTTCCCTCCTGTTTTCCCCTCCCACACCTCTGTTCCTCTCTGATTGGCCAAAATTTCTCAGGCTGAAACAATGCACTTTCTATAGTGAAGGGCGGGCAAATCAGGAAGAGGAGACTAAGGGCGGATATTACATCACGACTAGCTTCAAAATAGCCACAGTAAATATGGAAACTGTCTAGAATAGGATTCTCTACTTTTCCTTTATAAAATTCACATCAATCATAACGTGGAGACAGTGCAATACATATGTTATGTAAGAAGAGCAAGTATTTATCTACTTATATATTTGGTTTTTTTTCTGAGATAGTATTATGGCTGACAGCTCCTCTTTAAAGGAGAACTGTAGTGAGAGGTATATGGAGGCAGCCAAATTTCTTTCCTTTTAAGTAATACCAGTTGCCTGGCAGCCCTGCTGGTGTATTTGGCTGAAGAAGTGCCTGAATCACACCAGAAACAAGCATGCAGCTAATCTTGTCATATCTGTCAAAATTGTCAGAAACATCTGATCTGCTGCATGCTTGTTCAGGGCCTATGGCTGAAAGTATTAGAGGCAGAGGACCAGCAGGATAGTCAGGCAACTGGTATTGCTTAAATGGAAACAAATATGGCAGCCTCCATATACCTCTCACTACAGTTCTCCTTTAAGTGTTTTGGATTGATTATCACAGATTCTCAAATCTGGACTTTCTTGGTGTGTGTTTACTTATTTTACTGTTAGGATTCATTAACTTTACATATGTGTAGGGCACGAACTTTAATACTGGAGTCTTACCTTTCCTGTACAATTATATAGTATTCAGTATGACTCACAGAAAGTTCAAAATGTTGATTGCACAGAAACCGGACCATACAACACATTTCACGCCTAAAAAAGCGCCACCTGGCCTCTAGTGAAATGCTTAAACCAAACCATTAGAAGCTGCACAGCATTTTTTTGGGAGTGGTATTATTGACCAGAGAGGAAGAGAGAGAAACAGTGAACTTTTTGAAATTCCTTTGAGCCTTACAGTCTAACAGGCTAGAATTTTTAGGGTGTCATCCACCCTTCAGTATTCCTATTTTTTTTTCCAGTATACCTCTTTTGCAGCACTGACTCCATTCATTTATATTGAATGGGACAGCACTGCGTAGTGCATACAAACATAAGCAGCAGTGGGTTCCCAGCATGCACTGCTGCACAACTTATCAGACAATGCTGCCTATGCACTGATGTCCGACACTTGGCTGATATCAGCTCAGCAGCACGTGACTGTGCTAAGGCCTTTAGAAAGTTTAATTGCACCAATATTGTCCTTCATTGGCATCAATCAGCTGGGCAGCTGTGGGCTTTAGTTCAGTGGCAGCTGTGGGCATTAGTGCGATCTTTGTACTGGGCCCCCTCAAGCACTCCATGCATAACAACTGATAAGGGGCACCAAATCCTGCCAAGGAAGTCATCTATTACATTAAAGGACAAATAGGGATAGGGATCTAACTTCCGTGGCTCCCCTTGCAGAAGTACCGTGGCGTTCCTCTCCCATCCCACCATGGCTGGATCAGCAGTTTAATCCCACTCCCCCCCCCCATCCCCCCGTGCGGAGAGTGCAGTGAGCATTACTCCACTCTTCCTCTGGTCCCCTCTCTTTCCTGCTTCCTGAGCAGTGTGCACTATATGCTGCCACCATGAGGCTGCTGATGACTTGACATGCATTGGGAGATGGAAAATCTAGGCATACGGAATGCGCAAAAGCCCGGAGGAAGAGGAAACTTGATGCACTGTGGACTAAGTAAATATAAATGTGTGTGTGGGGGCCCTATAGCCCCCAGGCACCCAAGCGAGCGCAGGGTTCATCGGCCGGGCCGAGGCAGAGGCGAGAGAGGCTCGAGCCTCAGGGCGCAGTCTAGGAGGGGGCGCACAGCTCACTCAGCTATCATTCCCCTATTGGGTTTGAAGCAGAGAGAAATAAGAAAAGGGGATACATGGCAGGCCTGGTGCACACCAGAGGAGTTTTTCTGAGCGTTTTGAGTTTTTAAATCTGCTGCTAATGTTATCCTATGTGTCTGTGCACACTGGAGCAATGAGGTTTTGTAAAAAGCCCCATAGCATTACATTGGGAAGAGCTTTTGAAACCTCTAAAAGCTCTTCCCAATGTAATGCTATGGGGTTTTTTACAAAACCTCATTGCTCCAGTGTGCACAGACACATAGGATAACATTAGCAGCAGATTTAAAAACTCAAAACGCTCAGAAAAACTCCTCTGGTGCACCAGGCCGCAGTGACTGCAAGCCAGATGACTAGAGATTAAGGTGTTGGGGGCTCTGGGGTCAGTGTGTGATGGCTGGAGTGGGAGGGATGGAGGGGGGCACTTTGAAGTCTCAGCCTTGGGTGCTGGAGGACCTTGTCCCAGGTCGTGGGGACTATTGTTACCGCACTGAATATGTAGACTGGAAAGCTCAAAGGGGACCAGACACTGGGTATAACTCTGGGACCAACAACAATTTTCTCATGTAGTTTTCTCTTGATAAATCCACTTATTACATACTCTATCTTCATACGCTTGGATCTATTGCTCAGGTTTACTTTAGGGCCAGTGCAGGTTTTATCGATCCTTCATTTTGGCGCCCGCGCCTCTCATCTGCTGAGATCATTCAGTCGCGTAATGGACGCCTCTGCGTGTGTCCTCTGACAAGGCTCTGTCCCTTTAAACGATTAACCAGCGTGATGCAGACAGCCATAAGATGAATCTGCTGCCTGCTGGCTCTAACAGAAAGCGAGTGACCTGAGATAAGGCCCCCCTTGGCATGCTGCAGACACAGAGCATATGATGTGAGTGATCCAGGTGCCAGACCTTAGCATGCTGTACAGGTGTTCCTGCAGCACCGCTACTCCCTGCTAATTAGCTGTAATGACCCCACTATGGCTATTATTTATTCAGATGAAGGCTGCACACGTGGGCTCACAGGAAATGCAATCAACTTAATACACATAGGGCCTAATCTGCGTTCATAATAAGGGAGATGTAATTAATTCTCACCAGAATTACCTTACTTTGTGACTCTGCAGAGGGGTGATCGTAGACGAGTCACTATGTTTTATTATGAAATATAAATTGCTAAAAAAAATAAATATGACTCAGTGTGAACAATCAAAGTATGTCAAACTATGAGGCCTTCTTCACATTGTCTTCCGATCGCGTTAGAATTCGCGTTGGACGTTTTTTGAAGCAATTTTTTTCCCTTCCTGGCGATTTCTGTTCATTGGACGTTTTTGGTAAGCATTTTGTACGTGTTTTTGCAGAGCGATTCCATTTTTACACTTCCTGACGTCAGCGGAAGTGAACTCTTTGATCCGGAAAATAATGAATACAATGTATTTATTCTTAAAACCGCGAATGCAATTGCTGCACAAATCAATTTTGTGAGCGTTTTGCGTTTTTCTTATTCCTTCCATTGTAGCAAAGTCACCCTGAAAATGGTCCATGCAGCGCTTCTCTGAGCGGAAAGCGGACGGATCGCCCTAATGTGAACTACCGCATAGGATAGCATGGTGTAAGCGCTGTCAGGGCGATTTTGAAAAATCGCAGGCGCTTAAAAAAATCCAAAAACCGCCTCCAGTGTGAACGAGCAAGGTCTCATTTTCACAACCAGTGATTTTAATATCAGACCTGAACTCAAAACTTCAACTCTGCTCTAAAAGATAAGCAACAGCATAATAACCTTTAAAGAAAAAACAATTCTGTTGGAAGACAATTTCAGGTGACTACCTCTTGAAGCTCATCAAGAGAATGCCAAGAGTGTGCAAAACAGTAATCAAAACAAAAGGTGGCTACTTTGAAGAACCTAGAATATGACATACTTTTGTTTCACACTTTTTGGTTATGTACTACACATCCACATGTGTTAACTCACAGTTTGGATGCCTTCAGTGTGAATCTAAAATGTTCATAGTCATGAAAATAAAGAAAACTCTTTGAATGAGAAGGTGTGTCCAAACTTTTGGTCTGTACTGTGTGTGTAGGCCATTTTTCTGTAGAAAATTAATGTGCAAAAATGTGCACAATGCATGCCAAATGTGGTGCTATCGACTTGCATTAGATGTGCGGCAATGCAGATTCGAAAAAAACGCACGCACATTTTATTGTGTGTGTCTGTACCAAGTAACTCGATGAATGAGTCTAGTGAGAACAAGCTATATCACTGTATTGTGTTTGAACTATTGCATATCTCTGTGTGTGATACTCCAAAGAGCCCACTGGCCCCCACTCACAGCTGTGCTCACTACTACTGATATAATTCTGTGCCACATTAGACACAAGCACAGTACTACTCCAGTGCTTCATTTTTCACTCTATTGTGTTTGAACTATTGCATATCTCTGTGTCTGATAGGCCTGGTGCACAATCAAAGAACACGGGAAGCATTGGACCAATCAGATGATGCTGAATTTCTCTGCAGAAATCGGATTACTGCCATCATTTTAGACCACTCGCAAGATTCTGTTTTTCCGATTTCTGTTTTTTTTCTTTTTTTGCATTCTCTGATGCAAAAAACTTACAAATACAATACTCCTCAAAAATTGGGGGAAAAAACGGAAATCGGAGATCGGTTATCGGAAAATGGAGATAAAAAACAGAAAATCAGAAATTGGTGGAAATCGGAATTTATGCAGAATCGTAAATGGGCATGTCCAACCATCCCTACACTTTAGATGACTGACCAATCGGCAAACAAGGGCACACCAAGTCATGCAACCAGATGAAAGTCAAACCAGAGGGAAAACTGAATACAAAAAAGGGTACTTATCCGTTAGCCGGGCGCATCCTCTAGGTGGCGACAAAACTCCACCAGAGTTACAGCTTTCCCTACTATCCATGTCGGCCTGGAGGGGAAATAGTAATTAGCGCCACCTGGCGGTAGTGTTGGGCGAACAGTGTTCGCCACTGTTCGGGTTCTGCAGAACATCACCCTGTTCGGGTGATGTTCGAGTTCGGCCGAACACCTGGTGGTGTTCGGCCAAACTGTTCGGGGTTCGCCCGAACTGCAGAATGCATGGCCGAACATGGCCGAACAGGGCCCCTGTTCGGCCGAACAGGGCCCTGTTCGGCCGAATACTGCCCCCCTATGCCCCCTATGGGGTCGCAGGCATAAGGGGGGAGCATGCCCCGATCGCGGGGGGGGTCGGAAATTCCCCCCACCCCCTCCGCTAGCGCTCCCCCCTCTGCCCGCTTCCCCATACAAAAAGTTTGAAACAAGTTCAATAGTACCTGGGCTGGTGGCACTGGCTGGCAGTGGAGTGAGGAGGAGTCCGAGTAGCAGAGTGACGTTGAGGCCGGGCAGCGGGCGGTTCAGCGCTAGTACCCTTGTGGTACTTCCGCCCTTTCTCTGACCTCACGTCCTCTGCATACGAGGGTACGCATCACGCGTACCCTCGTATGCGTCATCACGCAGAGGACGTGAGGTCAGAGAAAGGGCGGAAGTACCACAAGGGTACTAGCGCTGAACCGCCCGCTGCCCGGCCTCAACGTCACTCTGCTACTCGGACTCCTCCTCCTCCTCACTCCACTGCCAGCCAGTGCCACCAGCCAGGTACTATTGAACTTGTTTCAAACTTTTTGTATGGAGAAGCGGGCAGAGGGGGGAGCGCTAGCGGAGGGGGTGGGGGGAATTTCCGACCCCCCCCGCGACCGGGGCATGCTCCCCCCTTATGCCTGCGACCCCATAGGGCCCCCAAAATGGGCATGTTCGGGGGTCCCATTGACTCCCATTGAGTTCGGCGTTCGGGCCGAACATGCCGAACATCTGGCCCATGTTCGGCCTGTTCGGCCCGAACCCGAACATCCAGGTGTTCGCCCAACACTACCTGGCGGATGCGCCCGGCTAACGGATAAGTACCCAAAAAAGCAATAGACTTATTAGATTGGCTTCAGTTTAGATGAGATCTGTCCGTAGACAGAAAATGCCTCTCCTCATTTCGTAGCCATCACCAGACAAGCACTGGATACTCAGGTGATGTCAGCTGTCAACTGATTACTTCCCAAAGAAACACGTTTCAGATATGATTAGCAGAGCCATTATCACAGGTGCAAAGAGTTCCAAATATCAAAAATTCCAAGGGTTAAGGCCTCTTTCACAGTGTGACGTTAAAATCGCATGTTAGAAAATGTTTTAACGTGGACTAATGCACAGCAATATTAAGTCTGTGCGACATTCACAGTGCACACGTTGCGTTGTGTGTAACGTATAGCAATATTTAGAAAGTGCTGCATCTGCTGCGTTGTGTGTGTTGCACATGCTCAGTAAGGTGTTTTTTTTTAATGTAACGCATGCGTCGTTTTCGTTCCATCACTGTGCAACGAAAACAGCGCACCAAACGCAGGGCTAAAGAATGTACTATAACATCCAAGTTATAGTCTTTCAATGCGTTGCATTAGGGGCACGTTATGCGACCTTAATGTCGCATCAAACGCAACGTCCCACTGTGAAAGAGGCCTAAAAGACTGGGATGACATTTCACACGGACAGAGAGGGAATTTCTGTACAAAATAATCTTACATGATATCAATAAGATGAAGTTTATTTACTGAGAATCAAGAACATTTGTGATCCAGCAAATCTGGAGTGGGATTCCTTGTGTTAAGGTGACGAAACTGTGAAACCATCACCTGTGTAATATATGCGAGGTGCGCACCAGTGTTAGTAACGGAGAAGATTCAGAAACACACTTTTAACTATAATTGCTTTAAAGAGGACCTGTCAGCCATAAGATCTCAGAAAAAAAAACCACATATATAAGTAGATAAATACTTTCTCTACTTACATAACATATGTTTTGCACTGTCCACATTTTGATTTTAGTGATTTTTCTACAGTAAAAAAAAGAGAAAATCCTTCTTAGCATTTCCCATTTTAACTGTGGCTATTTTGAAGCCAATCCTGATGTCATTTCCTCCCTTACACTCCCCTGCCTGATTTGCCCACCCTTCACTATGGAAAGTGCATTGTCTCGGCATGAGAAAAACTGTCCACAGAGGTGTGGGAGGGGAAAACAGGAGGGAAAGATGCTTCAGCCAATCAGGCTGCATTAGTTAAGTCTGAGGGGAAGTAGAAAGCAAAAAAGGTCAACCCAGCATGCCCTGCAACTGTACCAAATTTTGTGTGAACCAAATAAGACTCAAGTAAACTGAGGAATGATCATTTATCAACAAGAAAAGTAATAGTGATTTTAACTTTTGGATTGCCTGATTAGCATCCTTATTACTTGTTTACCAGATAAAAATAAACAATTGATTTTATGCCCGACAGTTACACTTTAACCACCCTGGCGTTCTGATTAAATCGCCAGGGTGGCTGCGGGAGGGTTTTTTTTAAATAAAAAAAAAAATATTTCATGCAGCCAACTGAAAGTTGGCTGCATGAAAGCCCACTAGAGGGCGCTCCGGAGGCGATCTTCCGATCGCCTCCGGCGCCCAGAATAAACAAGGAAGGCCGCAATGAGCGGCCTTCCTTGTTTTGCTTATATCGTCGCCATAGCGACGAGCGGAGTGACGTCATCGACGTCAGCCGACGTCGTGACGTCAGCCGCCTCCGATCCAGCCCTTAGCGCTGGCCGGAACTTTTTGTTCCGGCTACGCTGGGCTCAGGCGGCTGGGGGGACCCTCTTTCGCCGCTGCTCGCGGCGAATCGCCGCAGAGCGGCGGCGATCAGGCAGCACACGCGGCTGGCAAAGTGCCGGCTGCGTGTGCTGCTTTTTATTTCATTAAAATCGGCCCAGCAGGGCCTGAGCGGCAGCCGCTGGCGGTGTTGGACGAGCTGAGCTCGTCCAGACCGCTCAGCTGGTTAAAGTGTACCTCAGTCGAAGCTTGGGTACAAAAACCAATACTTATCTAAAGAGAGGGAACCCTTTGGATCCTATTGAGGCTTCCTTCGGCATCCTGTGGTCCCCCGACATTGAGTGCTGACCCCCAAAGACTGTCGACAAGGGCTAGTCAGTGATCTTGTTGGGGCCGCATTTTCTCTGTACAACCGATCGTTTTTACACTTGGGGGAGACACCGGCCGGGGGTCTGTTGCGATATTGAACCCTGTTACTGCCATGTCTCCGATTGAGCACTTGTGACCGAGATTTTCCAGCATGCCCAATCATCTTTTTCCCGAAATCGTTTGAAAGCTCATTTGGACGGCCATGTTGTAGATTCTCTTCCGATCTGATAAAATGATTGAATCAGAAGGTCGATCATGCCGCTATATCGAGTGGTGCACACACATTGCGTTTTTACCGAAGATGACCTCTAACTATGTACCGGTAGTAGATTATCATATACTCAGTATATATATATTGCCCTCCCTGAGTTTACCTCAGGGTTACTGTACGCTTCCTTGCAATCCTGTGCCTATGGCAACTAATCAGATAAGCCAATCAGCCCTCATCTCTACAAATGACAGACAACCTGCCGGTAAAGCATGCTGGGTTCTGTAGTTCCCTCACAGCCAGAGGCCCACGTGTTTTCCTTCACCTCGTAGCCAGACTATTACAGTGCATCAGATTGCAAGAGCCAGCTAGTCGTTATCATTCACAGCTCTTCCTACCAACACTCACTCAGGGAACAGCATTAACTCTTGAGGTAGCACGGCTGATAAGTGTAAATGCCATACTCCAGCAGAAAAATCAGCAACAATAGACAGAAAATCATTGTAATATCAGTTGGCGGATATGAATTATACAAGATAATGGGTATACAGAACTCCTTTAACTGTCCCATACATTTCCTTTAGACGTGGTGTACTTTCTAAGGCGGGATTAGAAAGAAAATATAGGTCTCTTCAGATGTACTGAATGGCTTAAGCGTTGACATAGGCACATGCATAACTAAACGCACCATAATCTAGTGACTACCATTACTGTGTGCTGGTCTGTGGGGACACATTAAGCAAGGAGTATAATTGAACTACACACTTATCCTCTGTTACTCCCTCTTATGAATCCAGCATGTCTTCCAGAACACTCGGCTTTGAAAGATGAAAGGTTTCCTTAAGATTAAAAATTTTATTCCCCATGATAAAAAAAAAATAATTCCAAGCCATAGAGGAATTTTATTCTGAATTCTTTCTTTTCACGAGCTTTAATGGGCTGAAATTTTGACTTGTTCCATATTTCCGTAGTCTGCTATTTAGCATCCGGGTACAGTCCATCTCCTGAATTCATTAATTGTACGACTTGTGTTTCATTCGACCCTGCTCTAGAGACCGTAGAAATTCAACATTTCGGATTTAGATATTTGAAGAGTTTATTCACAGTCATTGTCTGCTTTAAAGTACACCAGTGATAACCCCCCACAAAAAAGTTACTTATCAGGGGCATAACCTCAAAACATCAGTTCCCCCCAGCAAAACTTTGAATGGGCCCCCCAATATTTACATCCTTTTCCTTGCCTACCCCTGGTGACCCTCACAGCCTGGGCAGTGGTGGAACTAAAGATATACATCATAATTGTCACACCCATAATAAAACACCTGATCTGAAGGTTGGACCCCTTTATCGGAGGGAGTGAAGTTGTAGTTGGGGCACCCTTGCAGCTGAGCTCCCCTGTAGTTACTCCCCTGATACTTACCTAAGTAGCGGGATGCTTCTACGTAGTGCAGAGGCTTCCCTTATCTCCCTATACTCGTCCTGCGCTGTGTTGAGAACCGCAAAACAATCTCTGACATTAATGTCGAAGATTGCTTGTAGCCAAGCAACCCTCTGTTTACGAGAATAACAACACTACATAGGTACAAAGTACGGCCCGCACACGCACAGTTGCATGGGCCCGCTAGTGTGCAGCTCTCTTCCTCTGTGCTCGAGGGGCTCTGTACTACTGCGCAGCAGCAAACCCATTGGTGCACGCACAGTGCGGCTGCACTCGTACACGCAGCTGTGAAAATAAGGAGGGTCCCAGCCAGCTGTGAAAGGGTTGCAGAAGATCGGGAAAGCCTCTGGATCATCAACAGGCTTCACCCTATTGAGGTAGGTATGTAACTTTTTGGCTACATTTGTTATGAGTGTGAAGATCATGATGGCCACAGTGCCACACTTGTTTTATGACCCTTGTGAGATGAGCCCCAAGGGCATGAAGGCCACCAAGGGGAGGCAAGGGAAGGGGAGTGACCATTGGGGGCCCCCATCAAAGTTTTGCTGGGGGCCCCATGAATTGTAGTTACACCACTGTGTATAAGGGAGGCAAAGTAACTCGCAGTTCCCAGACTCCATTTGCAGTTAGGTCATCCAATACATCGTGAGGAATAGTCTACTCTATGGGCTCGATTCACAAAGCGGTGCTAACCCAGTTAGAGACTTTAGGCGTGATAACCATTGCACCACGATGGTGAAAAGTTTAGGCGTGATAAAATTAGGCGTGATAAGTTTAGGCGTGATAAGTTTAGATAAGTTTACATCGCGCGCAAAGTCCCGCACGCAAAGCAGCGCCATTAAACTCTATGCGAAGTGCACCAGACTTTGCTAGCGCAAAACTTTTGATCAGCTATGCACTGCAGTGCTAACCCAGTTGGTGCTTAAACTTAGCACGCCTAAACTTATCACGCCTAAACTTATCACGCATAAACTTATCACGCCTAAACTTATCACGCCTAATCTTATCATGCCTAAACTTATCACGCCTAAACTTATCATGCCTAAACTGAGTTTAGGCGTGATAACGGGCTTTTCACCAGGGTGCTAACTGTTAGCACCGCTTTGTGAATCAAGCCTTATGAGACCGCTCCTTTCTCTTCCTTTTTACAGATCTTAAATCAACTGATGAGATCTGTAATTGTTTCTGTAGAACAAATCCTAAATAGGACTTACCTGGACTTCCTCGTCCATTTGCAATTCACTTTTCTCCTGAGTTTTCTCCTAGGTTTTTAAACTTGTCAATAAAAAGCTCTTTATACCACCAACAAGCAAGACATTACTCACAAATAATTCTGATAGGACCATTTCACCTACTTTTTGGTAATTTTCCAATTGCAAAATGCTGCAAAGTTATTTTAAATGGAAGATGAAACATTATCTCCTAGGAGAAAAAGTGAATTGAATAAGGGCCCCAGAGTCTTATTTCCATTTGGAAGATCTAGCTGGTTGTTTAGGTCCCAATAAATTATGACCTTTTGAACTTTTCATCATCATGTGTTTGCACAACCACCACAGAGGTTTTAGGACTTCTCATTGGTCTTTTTTTCTCTTAAAGAGACACTGAAGCGAAAAAAAAATTATGATATTATGATTTGTATGTGTAGCACAGCTAAGAAATAGAACATTAAGATCAGATACATCAGTGTAATTGTTTCCAGTACAGGAAGAGTTGAGAAACTCCAGTTGTTATCTCTATGCAAACAAGCCATTAAGCTCTCCGACTAAGTTAGTCATGGAGAGGGCTGTTATCTGACTTTTATTATCTCAACTGTTCCTGGACTATTTACTTTTCCTCTGCTAGAGGAGAGGTCATTACTTCACAGACTGCTCTGAAAGACTCATTTTGAATGCTGAGTGTTGTGTAATCTGCACATATTATAGAATGATGCAATGTTAGAAAAAAACACTATATACCTGAAAATAAAAGTATGAGAATATTTTCTTTGCTGCTAATCTTCTAGTAATTATTCATAGTACACAACCAATTCATTATATCATATATTTTTTTTCGCTTCAGTGGCCTCAATTCACTAAGCTTATCTCCTGTCTTTAATAACTCTTCTAGAGTTGTTACCATGGTGATAAGGCATGTAGTATTCAGGAAACATTTTACCTCAGGCAAGCCTAAAGTTAACTCTTCTGTCTTTAAATTAACTCTCCAATCCTTAAAATAACTCCAGAGTTAAAGACAGGACGTTAATTAGCTGCATGTGAAAATAACTACAGAGGAGGTAAATTAACTACAGAGGAGGTAAATTAACTACAGAGGAGGTAACTTAAGGAATGAAGAGGTAAGATAACTCTCTCACGTGTGGAGGTAAGTTTTCTCTTGCCTTATTATCTCTAGCATGATCTTAGTGAATTGAGGCCTATAGTCTCTTTAATTGCCACTGCCATAGAAGTGCCTTGTCTGCCCCAGAGCTGTGTCCCTACTCACTGTCCAGTGACACACACCTGAACTGAGAGGGATATGGAGGCTGACTGTGATGATCCGCTCAGCTGGCTGCACAGGCAGACAGCTGTTTGTCCATTCCTCTAGTCTGTGGGCTGCAGGTCTCTGGAACAGAGACCTGTCTTTCCATTGCAAGTTTCTGGTCTGTTCTCTTGCTGGGGAATTTGCATACATTCGTTATGCAAATCCCCTACCTGCCTTCTTTGATGACTGGCACTATAAGAGCTTTATGTTTCCCAGAAGGCTTTGCTGGTCATTTCCTTTCCATGGACTGTTCCTGATGGACTCTGCTGGAGTGTCAGCCATTGCTATCTAGTATAGTTAATTCCTGGGGGTTGCTTTAGGCTTCCCTTCTAGCCCAGTCAGGTTGTATTATCTGTATTGCCTGTTCTGTCTTGTCTTGCCTGTTGCTATTGTCCTGCCCCAAAGGTGGTCGACAGGAAATGGTTCTGATCTCTGTTCTTGGAGTATAGCTGGTGCAGCGGTTGCTACCAGCTATCTCTTCTGTTCTGTCTCCTGGGATCGCGCTAGCTACTTTTCGCTAGCGCTGGGGATCCTTCTGTTCTGCTACTTTGTACCTGGATCGCGCTAGCCACTTTTCGCTAGTGCTGTGGATCCTATCTCTCGCTAGTCCCTGTTTTCGTGTGTCTGTCTTGTCCGCTACGCTTGCTGCAGGCTCGGTGAGGTAACCGTTAAGCAAGTGCTCACGTCCTCTGTTTCATGTTTGTCTGTCGATGGTTAGTTAGGCGTGCTTGTCTCTATTGTGCTTATCACGTGGAGACCGCGCATAACCGCGTGCACTGTTGCGAATGAGTGCGGTGTTCACGGTTAGCTAGCGTTTATTATTTTCCGTATCTCCTTATTGTATTATTTGCTGTGCCTTGCTACCCTCGTATTCTATTCTGATCTGCCTTGTGTCACGTCTGGCGATCGCACCTCTCGCGATCGCGTTCCTATTTCATATCTGCTGTGGTGTGTGCGCGGTCGCGGAGTGGCGACTGGATTGGCGCACACACATACAACCTGTCCCTTTGCTCAATCTCATTCGCAATCGCCTCTCTTGCGATTGCGTTCTGCGCTTCGTACAATTCCTGTCTGGCACTTGTGGAGGTACAGAGGATTGGTTCCTCTGCACTCCCCAGCGCCATCTGCCGACAGGAATTTCCCTCTACAGGTGCGTAGCACCTTTTACTGGGTGCCTGCAAATATACGCTTGTGGAGGATTTCCGCCGTGTCAGCGCACGCGTTGTGCGCTGATCACGGAGAAAGTTCCACAATCGTTACACTGACATATCTATTTCCTTTTAAACAATGCAGATTGCCTGGCTGTCCTGCAGCTCTTATACTCTTAGCTACAGATCCTGAACAAGCATGCAGATCCGAACCGAACATTTGTATAGCACTTTTCTCCTGTCGGACTCAAAGCGCTCAAGAGCCGCAGCCACTGGGGAAAGCTCAAGAAGCCACGCCGCAGTGTTAGACAGTCAGACACAGAACATTTATGTTGCACTTTTCTCCTGGCGGACTCAAAGCGCCAGAGCTGCAGCCACAAGGACAAGCTCTATAGGCAGTAGCAGTGTTAGGGAGTCTTGCTCAAGGTCTCCTACTGAATAGGAGCCGAGATTCGAACCCTGGTCTCCTGTGCCAGAGGCAGAGCCCTTAAAGAGACACTGAAGCGAGAATAAATCTCGCTTCAGTGCTTATATTCAGCAGGGGCATGTGTGCCCCTGCTAAAACGCCGCTATCCCGCGACTAAACGGGGGTCCCTTACCCCCCAAATCCCCCCCTTCAAAATCAACGACCAACTTGGTCGTAGATTTTGCTGCTGCTGGAGGCAGGGCTAACGGCTGCAGTCCTGCCTCCAGTCTCGTCTATCAGCGGCGCATCGCCGCCTCTCCTCTGCCCCTCTCAGGGAAGGAAGACTGAGAGGGGCGGGGGAGAGGCGGAGATACGCGCTGACAGACGCGCGTGAGGCAGGACTGCGGCAGTTAGCCCTGCCTCTATGCGGAAGAGATCCCCGGCGAGGATGGAGGGGATTTGGGGGGTAAGGGACCCTCGTTGTGCAGCGCGATAGCGGCGGTTTAGCAGGGGCACACGTGCCCCTGCTGAATATGAGCTCTGAAGCGAGATTTATTCTCACTTCAGACTCTCTTTAACCATTACACCATCCATCCAGTCTTTCCTAAGGACTCCTTACTGAATAGGTACTGACCCTAGCCAGGATTCGAACCCTGGTCTTCCATGTCAAAGGTAGTGCCCTTAACCAGTACACTATCCAGCCACAGATCAGATATTTCTGACTGACGTCTGACTGGATTAGGCACATGCTTGTTTCAGGTGTGTGATGCACACACTACTGCAGCCAAAGAGATCAGCACAACAGTCATGCAACTAGTATTGTTTAACCACCTCGGCGTTCTGATTCCCAAGGATTTCTGTGCAAAAAGCGGTACATTTAATTTTCAGCACCTTTTTTCCTGTAACTTACCAAAATGAGCCAAGCAAGAGTTTAGTATACATTCTGAGTATAATAAAAGTGTCAAACACTAATTCTTGTCAAAAATAAAATAAAATTTATGAATAACTAACTGAAATACCTTGCATTTTTCCTCAATGCAGAAATATAAAGAAAATGCAGAAATAAATAAATCAATGCAGAAATAAATAAATGAAGGCAGAAACAAAATTATACAGGCTACAAGTGTACCTTAGAACACTTCTTTAGTGTGGTAGATCTTGAAGCATGGTAATGCGCAAAGTGCCACGTCACAATCTGGGCAGTAAGTGCGGGTCTCCTTCCGCATCTTTTTGCCATCCTTGTCCTTCTTATTGCAGCAAACAACGCACCTTCTTGTAGGGTTTGCTTTCTGTGGGGTCGGTGGCAAGTACTCCACAAAGTGTCTCCCTGAAAGCCGTGCCGGATTCACAACATATGATGCCCTGCGCCCCGGTCTAGATGTTGACTCTGGTGGGGGGTACTTCGTGCAGATTGCTTCCGTCAGCTGCCAGACAAAGTCATGGTGGGGTACAGGCCTTACACACCTTTTCTTGTAGAGCACATAGCCATTCCACAAGCACTGCTCAAGTAAGTGGCGGAAATTTTTTTTATAATATTTCCGCTGCTGCTTGCGGACAGCCGGATAGAAAGTCATGGCTCCATCAGCCCTGTCCACACACCCCATAGTGTTGTTATAATCCAGTATGGCTTTGGGTTTATCCACCTCCTGTTTACTCCTGTTGGTGGTGCGGACAGTCTCGGCATTATGAATAGTGCTGAGGACACAGACATCACGTTTGTCCTTCCACCTTAGAGCCATCATTTTGCCTTTCTGCCAGGCAACGACCTCCCCCTTTTTCAGCTTCCTGGCAGAAAAGGCCGGCGGCAGATTCCGACGGTTAGCCCTCAAGGTACCATAGGCATCGGTTTTATGCTGGACCAGGTAATCAAAAAGTTCAGGGGAGCTGTAGAAATTGTCTGTCGTCAGGCAGTACCCCTGATCCAGCAATGGCTCAATTAGGGTTAGGACAGAGGAGGTGGCACACCCAAACTGGCTGAACTGAGGGGCAAATTTGGTGCCTTTGCCCGTGTAAATTACAGAGTTCCAGATGTACCCGGAGTTGGCCTCACAGAGCATATACGACTTCACCCCAAAGCGTGCCCTTTTTGAGGCAATAAATTGCACCCAGCTCAGTCTCCCCTTATATGCCATGAGGCTTTCGTCAACCGTGATGTCGCGATCTGGAACATACACAGCCTTGAAGTTCGCAACAATCATCTGGTATATGTCCCAAATTTTTTTCAGCTTGGGTGCGGGATGGGTGGCCTCATCAAACTCCTCGTTGTTTCCGAAGTGCAAATACTTCATGATGAGGGTATACCGTGGCTCGGACATAACAGATCCAAAGAAGGGCGTACTGAGGATCTTATTAGTGGTCCAGTACCACTTCTGCAGCGGCTTACCAACAACTCCCTGGAGGATGACGAGCCCCAGGAACACCCAGATGTCGTTGCTGGTCACAGGTTCCCACTTCCTGCTCCGCGAGAACCTGGGTAGAGAAGATCCCTGCTGATGTTGCGCT
Source organism: Hyperolius riggenbachi (assembly GCF_040937935.1). Classification (NCBI taxonomy): domain Eukaryota; kingdom Metazoa; phylum Chordata; class Amphibia; order Anura; family Hyperoliidae; genus Hyperolius; species Hyperolius riggenbachi. The sequence goes on along the minus strand of NC_090650.1, from coordinate 395,286,716 downwards.
GCATAGCGATTCGTCTCCTCAACAATCTTGCGGATGACGTCATCAGTCAGGAAGAGCTCCAGAAAGGACAGCGGACTCTCGTCGCACGCGATCTTCTGCCCGGGTGCCCCTGTGAAGGGGAACCTGGGTGGCGGAGCTTGAGTGGGGCTCCCCAGCTCACACCAGGTGCGTGCGACCGTCACTGGCTCCTCGGCTTCCTCATCACTGGTCTCCGTCTCCGAAGACAGGTTACCGGGAACATCGCTGTCTGTCGATTCCTCTAGGAGCTCGTCTTCGCTGTCGCTTGCCTCGAGGACATCCAACAACTCCTCGTCACGCACACGCCTCCGGGAGGACGAGGCCATGACCCCAAGCAGGGTACGGGGTCACGAGCAGCGACAAAAAAAAAAAAAAAAAAAAACCAGCAAAAGCAAACGCACAGGGATCACAGCGTCTTGAAAAAGACGGAAAGCAATACGCAATCTGACAGTAATATGAACGAAGCTAAGGCTGGAAAAAAGCAGTAATCGCACAGAAATCGCACAGAAATCACAGATGATAGCTGTAAACAGACTAACACTGGACGCTGAGGACTCTGAAAGAGGGAGAGCCAGTAACTGTTCAGGGCTTTTATTGAGAGCTGACAGGTGTTTGTGTTTGTGCAAACAACTTTTTGAAATACAGTAGCATGATTGGATTACATAGAGTTTGTGTACCTATGTAATCCAATGATGCTGTCGCCGCGACGGACACTAGGGGGCGCAGGAGCCGGCGTCAGAGGAAGTGGCTGGGCTACGCCATCTTCCCTGACTGCCAGATCTCCGTAGGCTTGCGGAGAGGAGGGGAGCAGGGACCGGAGGATCGGGGGAGCCTGGGGAGCGGGGACCGGAGGATCGGAGGAGCCTGGGGAGCCTGGCGCCGGCGATCAGAGCCAGCAGGAGGGAGAGGGAGCCCCGCAGCAGCCGCAGCAGCACAGAGGAGGCGGCGGAGATCACGCTGTGCACGCTGGTGAGTGGGGACAGCGCTGGACGAGCTGAGCTCGTCCTAAACACTAACAGCAACTTTTTCTTGGACGAGCTCAGCTCGTCCAGAACGCTAGGGTGGTTAAGAGAAGATCGATATGGCAGCCTCCATATGCCTCCCACTTCAGTTGTCCTTGTTACCAGGCAACTATCTGTCTAGTAAGAAGGAGTCACAAAACCTTATAAAGGAATTGGTGGCAGAATAAGGTTTTCTTATCAAAAACTAAAATCTGGGGTAGTGTACACAGGACCTTTTCAAAGAGGCCCCAGCCTTCTTTCGAGAAGATCTAAGTGTCAATATATGATTCATGTTACCTTCCTCAGTACCTGGAAGGAGAAGGGGCCACATCCGAGTTTACCTTGTTAATCTTCACTGAAATCAAGTACCCCTGAACTAAGGTTTTTATTGGTGTCTCTTTTATGATTGTGACAGGAGAGCTGTTTCTGCTTTGTTCAAACACAGGACAGACAGAGGCGCTTGGTCAGCTGAGAGACTATTAGAGTACTCCTTGTTTGCCTGATGAAGCGGGAATCGCCTGCGAAACGCATTGCATTTAGGAGTTATTACTTAAAGTTTTTTTAACTGAACTCGTAGTCATCTGAGTCTTCTATGGGGCGGTAAGTCCACCACTACCTCCCATTTTATTCATTTTAAAATCCTTGTTTTATCCTTTTGGAGCCTCAGTACCATTTTGTCTAGTACATATGCAACAATAAAGTTTGGTTAAAATCAATAAAAATAAAACTGTCAGGTTTCCACACAAAAAGGAATAAGACCTGTTCTTAGCTCCTTATTACCTCAGCCGCCTCCAGTCCTAACTTCCCTATTCCAGTCAGTGTGGAACTGTGCATCCTGTTGGGCTTTGATTCAGCAGGTCGATGTAGATTTATCTGACAGAGCAATCACTCTTCTTCATTGCAAGCCCATGTGACTAGTGTGGGCGTGGTTCAGACTTACTGGGAGCAAGCAAGCAGCGGTAGGTCACAGAGAAGGGGAGTGAGTTAGGCCCTGTTCACACTTGCGTTTTGGCAAGTAAACGGACCGGATCCTGATCGGATCCTAATCGGATCCTGACCTGATCCTGATCAGAACCGTACGGTTCCGATTCGGATCCGGTCCGTTTGTATCAGGCATGCATCAGGCTGCCATCAGGATCCGTGGGCAAAAAATAGTTAAATTTAAATAAAAAAATGTTGGGGTCAGCAGAAGGTGCACCTGTAGAAACAGGTTCCTCCGCTGCAGGCCTCACCTCCACCTCCGACATTCTGCCAAACAGCTCCAGCACGTCTGTCACTGCTGCTCCACTCCAGACATGCTTGGCCCATGTGTCCCCATCCGAAATGACCGCTTGGATACGCCTAGGAAGTGGGGTAGAACGTCAGGTTTTTGTAGGCAGTGTGTTCTGTGCCTTCCGTTCCCCATTGGTTTCTGTGTTCCGGATGGTGCTGTCAGGCTCAGGTCCGGCTCTGGTCCGGGTGCGTGGGCCGGAGATCCGGACCCAAAAAATAGCGCATGTTGGAAAAGAGTCCGGAGTCCGGATCCGGTCCGGCTCCGTACTGTACAGAACGGACACGTGTGAACGTCCGCATAGACTTTACATTGCTGTGCGGAACGTACGTTCCGTTTGTACAGTATGCGGTCTGGATCAGATCCGGAAAATCCGGATAGCGAACGCTAATGTGAACCGGGCCTTAGTGAAACAGGTATTTTTCCATTTTTAAGTTTAAAAAAATTATTTTTTTTTACTTTTGTACGTGAATTTTTGTTTAAGGGCTGGTTCAGACGGACGCTTTACAGACACAGCGTTTACAGCGTTTACCGCAAGCGTTCGGAACGTCATGTTAAACGCTCCCATTCAAGTGAATGGGAGCATTTGCACTGAGCTTTTGCACGCGTTTACACAAACACGGCGTTCGGGTCCCGATTTTCACTTGCGTTCAAGGTACCCCTGGAAGCTACATGTAATTTCCCCCTAGGGGGAGAAAAAACACGACCTCATCCGAACGTGACGCGAAGGCTGCTAAAAGCCTGACCGCGCAGCCGCCGCACGTCATCAAACGCGACGCCGCGCAGATGTCTGTGTGAACCAGCCCTTAGGGGCACCTCGCTGAGCTTCCAGGGGCACCTTGAATGCAAGCGAAAATCGGGACCTGAACGCCGCGGTCTTGTAAATGCGTGCAAAAGCTCGGTGCAAACGCTCCCATTCACATTCTATTAAAAGCATAAAAAATATACATGTTTTGGCTTTCGGTACACCGTGTCTGGTTTATTGAATATCAAACTCTTCCTCCCATATTCCATCAGAGACTTCCTCCAATGCTCAAAGTCACAACCCAACCTTGACCTTAACGAACACGGTGATTGAAAACTTCCAACTTAGCGTGTCTAAGTCTGCCCCCCCCTACAAATTATAAATGGAAATAAACCATCGGATTAAAGCCCGAGAAATAAAAAAAAAAAAGAAAAAACATGAAAATGACAGTCCCCCAAATATGGCAGATAAAATACTAAAATCATTTGTGTAATGCGAGCACGAAATCCCATCTTTCTCATTTTTAACCGCCGCCTAATTTCCTGTTAACACTTCATGTAAATTCCAGATAAGGTAGTCATTTTTCCCCCAGAATTCTATTTCTGTTTCATTATATGTTCTATACGGTGCCCGACAGGTCAGGGTTTATGATTGAAGTTGTGGAGCTCATTAGTATTCAACCAGTTAAGTATTTTTTTTTTATCCTTTTTCGGTTGATAAATCTTTTATCACGCCCTACAATTAGCCTGATCCGTTGGCTTTACGTATTACTTTTTTATACGCCTGGTATAGTGTTGGTCAAGGAGTACAATCATATATATATGTGTCCTACATAGACAAGTCTTATCTATCCTTAGTTCACCAATGGAGAAAAAATAATAATAATAAAAAAAAAAATTAAAATCATTGTCCTGCCACCTCCCAATCCTGCAATTCTAGCTAGCAGCTGCTATCAGCGAACTCAATAGCAAAAATATGCAAACTTGCACACTAATTCCCTTTGGAGATAGATCTTGGCTGCAGCCCTGTCATAAATCACAGGAATTTCGATATGAAATGAGGCAAGCAACTCTAATCATTTCTGCATTTCAAATTGGATCACTGGCTCAATCACTAGGCTTTTTTAAACTGCTTGCCTAAGAGCAAATGTGAGGCAGAAGATAATTCTCAAGAAATCTCTTTTGTGGCCGTCGAACTCTTTTAACTGTTTCAAGACTGAAAGGCAGTCATTTCCCGCGATAATGGCGTCTATCTGCTGCCAGAGAGATACGCATCCTAAAAGGCCCGTTTTTTTTTCTTCCCTTTAAACTTATATAATCCGGCCGATATTAGTTTATGTAGATGCGCTCGGGTGTTTGCCCAGGAATTTGCGTATTTAAATGGGTATTTTTTATCAGAGTCTAATGGAAGTAGGCAAAGCAGACTTATTTCCATATCTGTGAGGTTCAAAATGTTACCTATGAGACGGGCCGGAAATGTGATTTTTTTTTTATCCCAGCCGGCGTAAAAACAAAGGCGTGATCAGCATTGGAGGGATTTGGGCCAGGTGGAAGGAGGGTGTTGCAGGTACTGTAATAACAGCTGCATTTAATGGATCTGAAATACATAACAAGAAAAATATTTTCTTTGTATCTTAAGGTTATCTTCTGAGCAAAGCAGGTGGTTTTGGCGCACTGCGCAGGGTGTGTAAGGGTAATTCGGGGTTCCAGTGATGGACCGGACCCCAAATTACTTCTTCCTCCATGTTGCTACGATTTAAAGGGGGAATAGTATTCAACACCACTGGAGATTTGAGCTCACCCTGCGCCTAGCTCACCAGCGGCGTAATAATTTGTAATGCGACTCACCCTGAGCCCCGGTCACCGTCCTTTGGCTCGCCCTGCGCCCAGAAAGAAGAACTCCGGGCTCCGTTTTTAAAGCCGTAGATCAGACCCCCCATGGTTTTAACCACTTAAGATTTCAGGACATGAATTTCACGTCCTAATTGGCCCCCTATACATTTCAGGATGTGAAATTCACATCCTGCTGTTGAAACGACCTAGCGTGTGCACGTTCACGAGCGTGCATTCATTTAACAGTGAATGAGTGCTGCTACTAGCAGAACTCATTCATGAAAGCAAGAAAAAAAAAGTAAAAAAAAAGTATTAAAGTGACAGTGTCCCTATTTATTAATAACGTGTTTCTCTCCCCCCCCAAGAAAAATATGAACTCCTACCTAACTAATTAACCCCTTGTGTGACCTATACTTAGCCTTAAGATTAGTGGACATTGGTAATTGCTGCTGCCTGTAGTGATCAGGTGCGATGGCTAGGGTGACAATATTTGTACAGCACTGGGGTCACCAAACTGTGCGCCATAGCGTTCGGATCCAATCGCTGCAAACGCACAAGCTGGCGATAATGGTACGTCACATTCTCAACGAGTGATGAAATAGGGCATGTAGGGTATCATTTTAACTGGAAAAAGACAAGTAACATATTTTTTTTTTTTTTCTATTTAAATTTTTATTTTTTCTTTGCATAGTATAATACAGTACAATCCACATAGTGAATTTTAAAGGATCATTACAGAATGATTAGCTATATTTGTATTAACATTTGGATCAATAATTTCAGTACTAATCATGTGGAAACCAATTATATCTTATATCCATTATCTGTTTATATCTTTACCATGACCCAATCGAGAGTCACCCAATCCGCCATGAAAGTCTCTTATGGGTTTAAATCTGTTAGCTTTCTCAGGGGGATGGGGTGGCTCCGCCAGATCTTTGTCCTAGGAGGGATATAGGTCCCTCTTTTGGAGTAAGAGAAAAGTAGAGAGAAGAGAGAAGAATCAGAGGTGAAATTCAGATCAGAAAAGAAAGAAGAAAAGAGAGAAGGGTGGCCTGCCAGCCCACCAAATCATATAATCCTAATAAAGCGCTTGAGGAATCATCCCTTAGCTTACGATCCCCCGTTTGTTGCTCACAGATCAATATCTTTCCATACCTTTTGAAAGATGTGAATCTTATCCTGCATTACAGCCGTAAGATATTCTAGTTTGTAAATATATTTCACCCTATTTAGCACTTCAGAGATATTAGGTGGGGAGGTGTCTCTCCAATGTTTGGAGATAACACATCTCGTTGCTGTCAGAAAATGATTAAGCAAACGTTGGTTATGGGGTTTCATCTTCGGTATAGGTTTAGCCAACAAGCAGATCCAAGGATCTTTAGGAATTTCCAAACCAGTATAGCGAGTTATTAGCTGAAGAGCATCCGACCAGTAGGTTTGAATTTCCGGACAGAACCAGAATAGGTGGTGAAGGGTGCCGGGTTGACCACAGTTCCTCCAGCATGCCGGGGAAAGAGAGGGGTTCCATTTATGTAGGCGTACTGGTGTTTGATACCAAAGTAACATTATTTTGTATATGTTTTCTTTTGTAAGCACACAGATGGAGGATTTAGAGGCATTTATCCAGATCCTTGACCATGAATCGAGAGTAGTATCTGTTTCCAGTGCTTGGTCCCAGTATATCATGTAACGGTGTTGGTACTCCAGGGTTTTACGTTGCGGAGAGTTTAGCCATGTGTATAGAGAGGAAATTAGTCCTTTTTGTGTAGGACCTGAATCCCAAATTATTTCGAACTCCGTTTTCTGTGAAAATTCCAGCTTGGGAGAGATGGATGCTACAAAATGTCGTATTTGCATATATTGCAGATAGTGAGCGTTGGTAAGTCCTATTCTTTCCTTGAGGTCATCATAGGTATATAGTTTCCCTGTGAAAGGATTCATTAAATCTGAAATAAACCAAATATCTTTTTGATACCATAATGATGTTGTGGTGCGTTTAAGACCTGGGGGGAATCTGGGGTTGCCAAATATTGGAGTCATAACTGAAACCTTCGGAAAGAGGGATATACGCCTCCCCACAACCATCCATAATTTCAAATTAGACCGTAGGGAGGAGTATATCTCCCTCGCCTCCACAGGAGGGAAATTATTTTTCCATAGGAAAGCACTTGGGTGAAAGGGGCTAGATGCCTCAAACTCTATTTGTGCCCATTTTGCATGGGGTCTTTTCTCAAACCATGCTACCATCTGCCTAAATTGACTTGCCACATAGTAGTTGTAGATATTTGGAGCTGAGAGGCCTCCAAATTGTCTTTGCAAAGTTATTATTTTTTTGGAGATCCTGGGTGGTTTGCTATGCCATATAAAGCGTAGTAGGGCTTTTTGAAGGGGGAGCAGTGTAGTTTGCGGTATCCACATAGGAATTGTGGAAAATATATAAACTAGTTTAGGTAGGGAGTTCATTTTGAACGCCGTCATACGACCAATCCAAGAAATGTTGTAGTCTTTCCATTTATTTAGGTCTTTAATGATGCGATTAATTAGGGGGGAAACATTAAATTGAAGTAGTTTCTTGGTCTCATAAGGGAGGTGAATTCCCAAATATTTAAGAGTATCTTTTTGCCATCTATATGGAAACCGCAACTTCAGACCGTCCACCATTAGGGAAGAAAGATGAAAAGAGAGAGCTTCCGTTTTGCTGTCATTTATTTTATAGTTTGAGAGGTGACCGAACTTAGAGAGCTCTGCATGCATGTTAGGGAGGGATATGTGTGGATTGGTTACTGATATTAACACATCATCCGCAAAAAGCGAGATTTTATATGCATTTGCCCCAATTTTTATCCCTGTTATATCCGGGTTGCCCCGTATCCGAGCCGCCAAAGGCTCTATAGAAAGGGCAAAGAGCAGGGGGGACAGGGGGCAGCCCTGTCGAGTGCCATTAGAAATTGAGAAATATTGATGGGGGTCTGTAAATGGGATTTTTAGGGCTACCTGAGGATTGGAATACAATTTGTAGAGAGTGTTCAAAAACGCTCCCTCAAAGCCCATGGTCCTCAAAGTTTGGAACAGGAAAGGCCAGCTTAGCCTATCAAAGGCCTTTTCCGCGTCGAGGCTTAATAATATGGATGGAAGTTTTGAATGGTTAATAAAATCTATTAAATTTATAGTTCGTCGAATATTATCTCCTGCGTATCTACCTGTGACAAATCCCACCTGGTCCTTGTCTACCAGGGATGGTAATAGCGGAGAAAGGCGATTTGCTAGGATTTTAGAATATATTTTTAAATCTGTATTCAGCAGAGATATTGGCCTGTAATTCTTAGGGTCTAATGAATCTCTATCTGGTTTGGGCAGTACCACCATATGGGATTTTAGCATTGTCTCTGGGATAGGATCCATTCCCATGAAATTATTAAATAATAAAGCCATTTTTGGAGCCAAAATATCTCGAAATTTTTTGTAATAGGCCATTGTGTATCCATCAGGACCAGGGGCTTTGTGGGGCTGAGCTTTTTTAAGAACTTCAAGAATCTCTTCCTGTTCTATACCTGCATTTAGTATGTTTAATTGATTTGTTGACAGTGTAGGGAGCCCACATGATTTAAGATAATTTTTCATTTCTGTTTGGGTAGGATGTGAGTAGTTTTCTGTTTTTTGGAGGTTATAAATCTCGGAAAAATATTCCCTAAATATCTGGGCTATGTGGCGGAGGTCATGATGTATCACCCCCTTCTTATCTTTGAGGGAAAGGACTGCATTGCGTGTTTTTATATCCCTAAGTTTTTTGGCTAGTAGTGTATGGGCTCTATTCCCTTTCTCATAGAACATTTGCCTCGTGAAGAGCAGAGACCTCTCTACTGAAGTATATTGAAGATCAGCTAATTGTTTGCGCAGATCTTCCAGTTTTTGAAATAACTGTTTGGAAGGACTTTTTTTGTGTGATTCTTCAAGTGTAGTAATTTGAGTGAGGAGAGCTGTTACTTTTGCAAGGGCTACTTTTTTCCTTCTGCTTGCTATTGCAATGAGTTTACCCCTAATGTTTGCCTTATGAGCTTCCCAGACAGTGGAGTAATCAGTAACCGATCCTGTATTTATTTGGAAAAAGCTATTTAAGCTCTCTAAGATATCTTGGTAAACTTCCTCATCTAAGAGTAAGCTGTCGTTTAGCTTCCAAACCGAGGGGATTTTTGGATTGTTTGCTAAGTTTAAGGTTAAATCTAGCGGGGCATGGTCTGACCAGGAAATTGGGCCTATCTCGGATGCAATTAAAGTATTCAGCAAGGCAGGGGTTATAAAAAAATGATCTATTCTAGTGTAAGTGGAAGTATTATGAGAGTAGAAAGTGAAATCAGTATCTCCTGCATGCAGAGCTCTCCAAGCATCACATAGTCCAAACTGTTTCTGCAGCAGCCTGAAGTTCTTAGCAGTTTTACAAATAGTGGAGAAATTAGAGGGGATGAACTCGGATCTACGGTCCCTTGTGGGGAAGCTTATCAGATTAAAATCCCCCCCTATAATCACATTTGGACATTTTAACTGTTCAACTTTCTTAAATACTTTTTCCAAAAACTGTAGCTGATGAGCGTTTGGTGCGTATACAACTACCAGTACAATTTCTAGTCCATGTAAGGTACCTTGTAATATTATGAATCTACCTTTGGGATCACTGCATTCAGTTTTGACTAGAAATGGGCATCTGCTATGTATTAAAAGTGCGACTCCCGCTTTTTTTTCCGTAGCACTAGCCATAAAAGAAGTTGGATAGGCCTTGCTTTTCAGATATCCCGGTCGCCTTGAGGAAAACCGAGTTTCCTGAAGGAAAACAAAGTCTGCCCCGATGCGCTCTAGATCCCGTAATGCTAAGTATCGTTTGCGAACCGAGTTAAGCCCTTTGGCATTAAGTGTAACTAACTTCACCATGATGAGGGGTTATAAAAGCCATCTTTAATTATGCAGTGAGCCCAGCGTAGGGAGACACACAATATGTTATCCAACACCAAACATATGATGAAAAATGGCTGGCAGGCAAGATGCTCAGGGAGCGAGGTAAAGGTGGGAAAGAAAAGAAAAGGGAGAAGATAGAATAGAAACAGAAGAAGACCAACCCCTAAATTTAGGGGAACAAACCTCTTAATATTTTCATAAACTGAGTTTTGCATAGTGAACAACAGTGAAATAACCGTAATCTGAATATGCAAAGCCATCAAAACAATTCTAGAAGGAACAAGGGTATACATATCCCTTGTGTGGGTGCGCCCCACTACACACCCATAGAGGGAATGCATGCTGGCACCTTGCGGCCGGGTGTCCCGGAGCCGCACCGACAGGCTATATATTATAGTACCATATACTATGATCACTTTATGTCAAAAACTTTACAATTTTCAAAAAAAATAAACCTGAGTTGTAAGAAGAAAAATTTGGGTAACGTCCCGGTTCCAAGCTTAAGTAGCTGAAATTTCAGGTGAGAGGCAGGGTGGTGATGCTGTTTGATCCCGGAATTTAGCAGGAGAACCGTTTGTTTGGGATTGAGATTCAACTTTCCCCGGCATGCGTAGGCCTAGGCCTTTGAGTAAATCTGGTGCATCTTCTGGAGCAGAGATGGCGTGATATCTGCCCTCCCTAACCGCAATCAACTTAAAGGGATATCCCCATCTGTATTGGATATCATTTTCCCGCAAAAGTGCTGTGACAGCTTTAAGCTTTCGGCGTTTAGCCAACGTGATAGGGGATATATCGTTGAAGATTTGTACTTCATGGTCACGAAATTTGTAAAAGTTTATATTGCGTACCTTCATGGCCACCTTCTCTTTTGCTTCGTAATAGTGGAAGCGGACTATTATGTCCCGAAGTTGAGGTGCTCCTTCTGGACGTGGCCCTATCGCTCGGTGGGCACGGTCAAACCGCCACATATCCTGTGAGGTGTCTGGGGCAATGTCTGTGAATAGATCGGTTAGGTATTGCTTAATATCCGGGGGCTTGACAAAGTCCGGCACCCCTCTTACCCTTAAGTTTGACCTCCGGTCTCTGTTCTCGTGATCTTCCATAGAGCGGTGTAGTTCCCCGACTGTGTCCGTTAGTCTATCATTCTCCTCCTCTAAATATGCGCAGCGTTGTTCCAAGGCCGCAACTGATTTTTCCAGTGCCGTGGTCCGCGCTAGTGAGGACTTAACATCCGAGCGTAGGCCTTCCAGGGCTGAGGAGATCGCATCCTTTATTGTACCTGATATCTTTGTATGCAAGTCGGATAGACAGGTTTCCAGTATGGCCCTAGTTATAAAGTCCGAAGTATCGGGCTGCTCCTCGCCATGCTGAGATTTAGGAGACGCCATCTTGGATGTAGGCGGAGGCTTGGCAGGCCGGGAGAAATATGCCTCAATTTTCTTTTTGGAAGCCGATCTGCCCCTCTTCTTTGGTCCCATATGAATCAGTGCTCGATGGGGAACCGGGATAAGCCTTTTTAGCTCAGGTAAGCCAGGTATTTGACGTGGTCGAGTCTATTTTAAGCAAGCCATCGGCGGAGCTCCCAGGTTAAGCGGCCATCTTGCTCAGCGCCGCGCATGCGCCCACAAGTAACATATTTTGAGATGTTTTTTAACTGTGGCACTTGTCATGTGAAATTTGTGAGGGGTGAAATATGAAAAAATGTGTATTTTCTGCACTTACGCCTAATTCTTCCCTATAAAATGCCTAAAAAAATAAATAATTCTTGAAAACAAATATTACCCAAAGTAAGTCTAGATTTTCCTGAATAAAATTACATGTGCATCACTTTGATGGCATAAGTAATAAAAAAAGTTATTGCTATATCAACAGTGACAGCTGAAATGCCAACATTGTTAGGGATCTTAAGGTGGAAAAGCCTTGTAATGCAAAATGGTTAAGGCATATGATAACAAATTTGCATTAATTAGCTTAGTGCATTGCATGTCGGTGCTTACTTTTGCAACAAATATATTTAAAATACCTGGCTGGCTGGTTCCTGTAGCTTCATTTCCTGTTGAGATGGCAGTACAGTTTTACTGAAGACAAAGCTGTACAAACTCCACCCCCTTTCTCCTCATCATCCACCTAAGAAGTAATAACACAGCTGGGAGGAGGCTGTGGCTAATCTCTCCTTGTAGGCAAAGATCATCAGCCCCCTCCCACCCCATCCCTCTGCTGAGAGATAAACTCTTTGTGGCCAGCGCCACAGTAATGATAAGAATATAAGTTTATCTTTCAGCAGAATAAGGAGGAAGTAGTAAGTGAAAGCTGATCTCTAGCTGGAAACTCCCAATCAGCTACCAGCTTCATTCTCTCTAGTGGTATCTCTGGGTCACATGACTTAATTTTCCAAAAGGAATTTCTCTGAAACAGAGTAATGGCATGGAATCTATTCAACTATAATGACAATGAAACATCCGGAAGGATGAACTGGAGTTTCAAATACGATTTGTATAGAATGTTTGATTGTCTTTTATAAATGAGATCTGGCTTTAATCCACTAGAATCAGAGTTCTGTTTCACAGGATATAATAAACTATAGCGTTCGTTCTCAGAAGATACTGATAAACACCATCCTACTGGCTGGGGAAAACACGCCCACCATGCAGCTACCAAGGAGTGCCCCTGGTCCTAATTTGTTGATTTAAGGAGAATCCTTTATATTATAAAGGCCTGATGAAGGGCGTGTTTAGGCTGCAACAAACTAGTGTTGTTGTCTGAACTATATGCAAATTACCCCAAGCCAAACCACGCATTATGCTTACTTCCTTAAAAATTGGTCACACTGCAAATCCGTTTTGCGATTCCGATTCTGTTTCCGATACAGATTTGCGATTCCGATTTTCCCTGAATGCAATCAACAGAAAAACGGAGGAAAAAACACAGCATGCAGTAACCATTAAAAATCGGAATCGGATGTAAAAACCGATTAAAAAATCGGAATCGCATGCAGTGTGCAGGGAGCCTGAATGAGATCGATGTATGACCTAACCTGTTAACATCCATGAAGATTGATTGATTTAATGATCAAATGTCATTGAACAAAAAAGTTTTTGTATTCTGGTGCGATAAAATTGAAACTATGTATTGGACTGCGACATATTTTTGTGGTGTCTTAAAAATTACCTCATCCTTCTAAGTACATTAAAGAGACTGTACAAAAAAAAGCCCCTGGGGGGTATTCCCCTCAGTAGGGGGATGCCTCTGGATCTTATCGAGGCTTCCCCTTGTCCTCCTGTATCCCACAGTGGTCTCGCTCTGGCCCACAGAAAGCCCAGCCAACAATTTGTCAGGCTGCTCAATATTTACCTTTCCCTGGCTCCAGCGGGGGCGATGTTGCGGCTCGCCACTCAGAAATAGGCGGAAATAGCCGATCTCAGTCGGGTCCAATCTACTACGCAGACACAGGAGACTAGCACCTGTGCAGTAGAGCGGACCGGACTGGGAATCGGCTATTTCGCCTATTTCTGAGCCGAGAGTCGCTACTGTGCCTGCGCTGGAGCCATGAAGGTAAATATTTACATGGTTGCCGTTCCTGGACCTGCAGTGAGACCACCATGGGTTGGAGAAGGACAGGGGAAGCCTCAATAGGATCCAGAGGCTTCCCCCTCCGGAGGTGAGTACCTCCCGGGCATTTTTTATTAGTACAGATCCTCTTTAAGTGTTTAAGTCAGGTATGATGGACCACCCTATTAAGAATATGTGTTCCCCCTCTTTTTTCCTAAATATAACACATGCAACAATATATATTACATACAGTTGCAGAAACGAACTTCTGTGCGGACCCAGAATATAAGTGGGATTGAGCAGATAGCTTTAACAGACCCGGCTGTTAGAAACGAAGTGCAGTACAACCGCCAAGGTGCCATTCACGGCGTTGCTGTCAAAACGCTGTAACCGCAGTATCACTAGAAAAATTAGAGGGTGCCTGCTTGGCTCTCGCCACTCCTTCCATGACAGTCCCGTAAATGTTTGGCATTCAGCCCTCCTGGATGGTGCATCCACGCGGCTTGTTGCGCTAAGTGCACCCTCTCCTGAACCACATGTATGTATTAGCTGTAACCAGTTATTCTGTGTGGATCACGCTTCCATGTCGGTATACTGACTCTGCACTGGGTGTGCCGCAGGAGCCCATGTGAGTCACGCTGAATAACCGGCTAAAACCCGTCAGTCTACCAACACTACCACCATCCTCAATTAATCAAAATTTAATTTGCCTTCTTTTTACCGCAGATGCGTTTTAAAAATTCTATTTATGCAAATCACTAGGAATACAACAGGAAGCGACATACATCACAAAACAATTTTTTGGGTAAAAAAAACATATAAAAACGTATAGAAAACACATGAAAAACACATACCATTGTGCTCCCATTGACTTTCATTATGTAAGTTTTTCATGTGTTTTTGAAGATCATGCAACAAAACCGGCATTTTTGAAATCGCACACACGCATATGCGTTTTTTCCCGCGGCTCATAGACTTCCATTAGCGGCAAAAATGCAGCGTTTTCCCCAACGCTAACTTTTCTGCTTTGTGTGCACCTAGCCTCAATCTGTTTTTAGTGTATTTTACTCTGTTTTGGTGCTTCTGTTTTGCTAAATCTCCACTGATTCATAAAGTGATTCTGTGGAAATGTATAAGATTGTGGCTACCTTAACCCTCAACAAATTTCTTATTTAGCAAGAACAGTATCCCAACCCTAAAGGCCTGTACCCACCATTTTCCTAATGATTTTTCTGAAGACCGTTATTTTTTTGAGCGACGAGCTGTCGTTTCCCACGATCTTGCAATGTGGGTCCAGGTTTGTGATCACGCAAAGGATGTTTAGCGAAGCAAGCCGATAACAAGCATCGGGGCGGATTGGATATTTATGGTCCCTGACCACTCCGCGCAAAGTACCGCGATCGCTTGACTTCTCTTTCACGGTGGTGAGTCTTCAGCTTAAGCAATACAAATAGCCAGACTGATGGTAATGATAGCATGAACGATTAGTAAAAGAGTCATCAGCTAGGCTGACTTTCCTAGAGGGACAGTTGGACGAAGATGCCAGCCGGGAGGTCTCCTTCAGTCATGTTTCACCAACACACAACATCTGGACCGGCACTTTGCTAACATGTCAGAGAATTAAAGATCGTCTCTCTACTGTCACAAGAAGTGAAAACATGTTCTTCTTCCAATATTTATATTTCTCTCTGCAGTGTACAAAGCTGTTCAAGAGGCACGTTATTCTGTTGTATATACAGTCAGAATACGCTATAAGATTGATCATGTGTTTGCATGTCTAAACTGAGACCATTTTAGGAATACCAAGCATGATATCCTCTCTAACTTATCTCCTGAACACTGATAAATTCTCGTAATAACTCTGCTTTATCCAGCTAATCCATCCTCTATTTATATTTTGTTGGACGGGACCCAAACTACTGTACTACTCTTGGCATGCGGCAGCTCTTCCCCTTTCAAGTCCAAGGTCTTAATACCCCGACGGTTGCATGTTTTGTGCAGGGCTGGCCCTGGCTGCCATCTGCTCTATTGCTTCCTTACAAAGGCGGCTATCTGTCTGCTGTGCTAATGCCACTGCTGCATACGGTGCAATGAGGGAAGCGTTTCAAAGAGAAATTCTGAAATTTGCTCTGCTGAAGAGGAACCATAGAGATGGGAGCAGAATAATGAAGAACTCCACAGGGGAAACTTCCAAACAGGAAATAGGCTAACTGGCAGGAAGTTTTAAAACTCACATTCCTTTGTGATCCACCCACCCCTGCTCTGATTTAGGCTGGGTGCACACATAGCAGAAACGCTAGCGTTGTGTAAAATGCTGCGTTTTATGCAGCAATGTTAGTCAATGAGACGCAAAAAAAACTGCCGAGACCTGCGATTTACAGTATGCATTCTGAAAACGCTGATTTTGTTGCATAATATGCAGGAACTCTGCCAAAACACACATAATGAAAGTCAATGGGAACGCAATGATATGCGTTTTTCATGTGTTTTTTTTTTTTTGCGGTATTTTTGCTTCCTGTTGTCTTCCAAGTGATTTGCATAAATGGAAATTTAAAATTGCATGGAAACCGCATATGCGTTTTGTGTATGCGAACAACAAAGGCATTAAAACGCACGCAAAATGCATGAAAAACGCATCGCAAATGCACTAAAACGCAGTAAAACGTTAATGAAAAGCACACAGCATTAACATAAAACATGACATCAAACGCAGCCTTTCACGCTATGTGATCCCAGCCAAAGGACTGCACAGCTTAAAAGGAATCTGAGGTAAAAGGGATATGAAGGCTGCCATATTTATTTCCTTGTAAACAATGCCAGTTGCCTGACATTCCTGTTCATCTTCTGGCATAAGTAGTGTCTGAGTCAAAACCCTGGAACAAGCATATGGCGAATCCAGTAAAACCTGAGTCAGCTGAGTCAGAGCACCTGATCTGCTGCATGCTTGTTTAGGATCTATGGCTAAAAGCATTAGAGACACAGGATCAGGAGGATTGCCAGGCAACTGGTATTGTTTAAAAGGAAATAATTATGGCAGCCTCCATATTCCTCTCACCCCGTGTTACCTTTAAAGGACCTTTTATGATTATCATTATTATTATTATAGTCAGTGGCGTAGCAATAGGGGATGCAGATGCAGCGACCGCACTGGGGCCCTGGTCCCGAGGGGCCCTCCTTCAACCTCTTTAATAGTGCTAGGTTGGTAATGATCACCTCTATATGTGCTGTGTTTAGTTGTATCATTAAAGGACAACCATCACCAAAAATTGTAATTACTGGAGGTGTTAAATAGTATTCTCATTCGAGTCGTAGCAACTTGGATGTACCCTTGCGCGGTCCTTGGACTACAGCATTGCTGCTATAGCGGCGCCCAACTTAGGCGCTATGTGGCCGGCACACGACACCAAGATGACCTGCTTTGACAACGTGAGCCCTCCTGACTCCTCCCTAACCTCATCATCACCCGCATGAGGTCACCAGGGAGGAGTTGGGGGCGGCACCATCCAGCTATTCACAATAAACACAGAGTTGATCTCCTGACTCCACCCACCTCTTCCCTCTGTGCTGCTGACAGATTAACGCTTTGCAGCCTGCACTGCAGCATCACAGCTCGGCAGAGTCCCCTAATCAATTCAAGGATTTCTAATTCCAGGCAAATACAAAACTTTGTGCATGGCCTGTGAATGAAAGTGTGCTATCATTTACATTAAAAGCATGGGAGGCTGATCTAGGACTTTTAAAGGGATGTACTTAGCAAATCAAGGAGCTCAGACCATGACATAAATAATCTCAGCCACTGAGTGCTTACAGAGATCTAGAAACACATTTGTGGCTGAACTGGGGGAAATTATTGGTAATCATGTGGCTACTAACAGTAACTTCAGTCAAACATCACTAGGTTCTGACATAACCCAAGTAAAAAAAAAACATCCTGTTACATTTTTTAAAAATAAACTTAGGTCTGGTTTGCTGGTTTGCTGGTTCACTTGGAAAAATCTTAAGATTCCCATACACCACTGGATATTATGGCCCAATTGACCTTCCAATTAATATTTTAATATTTTTTGTTGAAACGAAAGAAAAAGAAGGCGGTGTGTGGCTTTGCTTTTGTGTGCTGCTTTTCCTCAGGTGGTCATCCCATTGCAGTTTGTGCTTTGTAATCATGTGCCTTCGTAAGGTAGTTGTCCCTACACGGGTCTTGGTCTTTCCACTGCTTAATTTTCAGTGGCAGAGAGTACAGATGGCATTGCTCTCAACTGAGGCAGACACACAAAAAAAATTCCACACCACTGAGCCCTGTGATGATGGCACTTTGGTGATGGCTGCCAACGGAGTGTTAAGTGGGGTGCCAGAATCAGAGCAGAATCAACTACGTCCTGACAATATTGGGGGTTGATGGCACGTGCCTTCTTCTGAACACTGTACTTTGGTCAAGGGCTGCACGAAATCACGACAGCGCGACCTCGACCAGACCTGCTAGGTGGCCTGCCTCTGGCTCTGCCTGTTTTGTCCATATTGGGGGTCATGAAGTGAAAGGTATGCATTGACGTGACTAATACAATGTACGGTTACACAGGTGCAGTGAACAGGTTGCAGTGACTGCTGGTACAAGAATGTGCGGTTACACAGGTGCAGTGAACAAGTTGCAGTGACTGCTGGTACAAGAATGTGCGGTTACACAGGTGCAGTGAACAGGTATGCAGGGATTGCTATTACAAATGTGCAGCTGTAGCCTGTCACACACACAGGTAGTCACTGAATGTGCTGGGCCTGGCAGTGGCAGTGGCACAGTAGGAATTACCACCAGGGGGCCAAAGGCCAGCTGCGACTGACTGACAGAGCTGTATATGCAAGTGGGCCACACACACACACACACACACACGAAAAAAAAAACAAAATAGGTCACAAGAAAAAGATTAGCTCTCAAAAGAGCTGTTGAGGGGTGCTTTTTTTTAGCAATAAGAATCAGCTACCAAGCCTACAAGAGCCTAAATAAGCTTTCCCTATGTGAGTCTGCAACAGCTCTCCCTTCTCTAATTACTGCAGGCACACAAGTGAGTGAAAAGGCTGATGCTGCCTGCCTTTTATAAGGGGGGAGGGGCTCCAGGAGGGAGTGTAGCCTGATTGGCTACAATATGCCTGCTAACTGTGATGTTGCACTATGGAGGCGCATCGAACTTCCGAAAAAGTTTGCAGTTTGCCACGATCGCGAACCACTGAAGTTCGCTGGGAACCGTTCGCCGGCAAACCGTTCGGGCCATCTCTAAGTCACACCCGCAGACAGATGAGACGTTACTCAGTGCGGGTATCTGGGAGGCCACTTTGACACTTGGGGGGGTGGCCAGGCAGGCAGTGGAGGCGACGGCACTAGGCCAATTTCTGATACATTTCATGCTAAAATCTATTGGAAATCAGTCTGCGCTGTTAGGCCCCTTCACACTTACAAACGCAAAACGCTACCGATTAGCGCTAGCATTTTGTGTCGGCATTTTTTATGCAATAAACGCATATTTTTCACTGAACATTTTTGCGTTTTTTGAGCAATTGCGATTTTATTTCAACCATGATTTTATTCAAATCGCTCAAAAAACGCTAAAAATGCTGAATGTAGTGCATTTTGCTTTCAGCCCTAATCGCGAATCGCCGGCCATCGTGGCAGAGAGATCACTGCTGTATAGTTAACATTGCTCTAGCGCTTTAAAAAGCACTAGCAATAGCCAGTGATTAGCGGTAAAAGCCCGCTAATCGCCTAAGTGTGAATGGGCCCTAAGTACAGGCAACAGATCGGGGGTGTAGCAATAGGGGGTGCAGAGGTTGCGACCGCATCGGGGCCCTTGGGCCCGAAGGGCCCTCCCTCAACTGCAGTATTAGCTGTCTATTGGTCCTGTGCTCATAATAATCACTTCAATAGATACTTTGAATAGTGGTAATCATTAACAAACTGTTCCCATCCCCTTTTTGCACTTCTGACACTGTAGTTGACATTGGCAGGCTTTGATGTCCGGTATCAATTGTTATGTATAAAGTGCTTAGGGGGCCCCAATGTAAAACTTGCATAGGGGCCCACATCTCCTTAGCTACACCACTGCAACAGATCCCTCTCTAGTCAGATTCGATCAGAGAGGGATCAGTCTCATGGTCGATCTGCCCGTACATCAAGTGATGTAAGGGTAGCTTTAATATATCAGCCTGGGCTTGGGATCGAAAGTCATTCAAAACATCCCCTTGCTACACAATGCTATATTAAAGGTTAATGTCTGTCTAGTGTTTTCTCCGAGCACAGCGCAAGGAGGGGGGGAAAATAGGACGTTTCCTTTTTATAGCAGCCGCCCTGGAAAGTACAACACGTCTATGACAAGATGAAGGAGCTGGCCAATCTCATCCAACAAATGATCTCACTGTGACCCCGGCACTAAGTTTGCGATTAAGCAACAAACAGCCACATTTTCAGCTATTGATTCCAACTAATGTCGGATCCTAACAGGCACGATGTTATCGAGGCCCGGAGCAGAAGCGGTAGGAGTGTCACGGCGCTGCGGAATTGTCCCGGATAAGATCGCAATCTCCGTCGCGTGATATTATCAGGAAGCTGCAATAGTATAACAAGTAATTATCATCAATAGCGATTGGTAATTGAAGCTGTCGCCAAACAAATTGGAGAGTGAGAAAAACAGGCGGAATTTAGTCGCTCGGGAAGTAGTGCTGATTCCCTTCAAGCTCCGGAGCTGTGATTCTCCGAGAGGGAGTTTTATATTGCCTTAGAGAGGCAAGAGTTCATCCCACAAGGCGTAATAAATGAAGCCGCTGAAATAGCTTCATTTGGTGACGGTGGGGATGTCTGATTCCTGAAATAACATGATTGGCACAGCGCTGCCTCCTCTTCGCTCCCTGTCTGGTGCCATCAAAGTAGATGGTGATCTGCTGGCTATTTGTTCTACTGTATCTCTCCGCTGGGATTTCTTGCCAAGATACGGAAGGGAAGTAGATTGCCAACCTTTTCTTCTGCACAGGAAGCTCAGACCAGGCCAACAAAGTCAGATAGCAATTAACCTACCAGTAGGGAAGCCATACAGAGACGTAGAACCACAAGCTCGAAGCGGAGAGTGTCCCCAGTGAGGATCAGTCTCAGGGCCCAATAGCTTCAAGGCAAGAGTGCTAACTACTCAGCTACCATGGTGACTTGCTTTTACACTAACAAACCTAGTCTCCCCAACAAATAACGGCCTGCTCCAATAGCAACTAAACTGCTTGAACAATTATACCTCACATAGTGAAGCAACTTTGCAGGCAGAAGAAAAAAATTTTTTTTTTTTTTTTTTTTTAACCATGTAGAGATATATATGGACTGTTTGATTTGTATTGTGAACTAATCTAAAGGCCCAGAAGACCCCTTACCAGTTCATAATCCCTTACCTAAGAAGATGGCCCTATGTTCATACTCAGTGGCGTAGCTAAGGAGCCGTGGGCCCCGATGCAAGTTTTACATGGGGCCCCCCAAGCACTCTATACATAACAATTGATACAGCGCACCAAAATCTGCCAATGGCAACTACAGTGTCAGAGGTGCAAGAAAAGGATGGGTTTGTGAAGGATTACCAGTTTGTGAAGGATTACCACTATTCAAAGTATCTATACAAGTGATTATTATGAGCACAGAACCAATAGAGAGCTAATACTGTAGTTGAGGGAGGGCCCTTTGGGGCCCCTCTGGCCCAAGGGCCCCGATGCGGTCGCTACCTCTGCAACCCCTATTGCTACGCCCCTGTTCATACTGGACAGAGATGCAACCTATTCCAGGACGGCCGTGGATGAACCTGTGTCCTCCTTTTCCTGGTTTTATAGGAGTTCCTGCCACTGGTCACGCTACATCACATGATACACACTGACTAATGACACAGAGACGAACCTTCTCTAACCTTCCTAAAACTAAGCCTTACGCTAACCCTATCCCCTAATAATTAATTTGCATATGTTCAGCAGTGGTGCTCTGGGAGACATCTGGAGCTCACTCCAACCTGAATTATCGCAAATTCTTTCTGTTTTAGGAAAGCAAATTTTTGTTTTTCTTAACATCTTAGTAAGGGGGCTTTTAGGACCATTGTAGTCCCTTACACACTCCAATGAGTTCTGGGTCACCATGAGCTTGCTGGTTAGTCTGTGGCTATCCCCTAATACTAATGCTTCTATAACAATGCCTAAGGCCCCAGTTACACTTAAAGTGAACCAGAGACGAAGCACCCTCATGTATTTTACCATATATATCAGTAAGAACATTAGAGAAAACACTTACCATGCTCTCTGTTTCATCCTCACTGCTAAAAGTGTCTGTTATCAGCTGTGATAAGAATCCCCGACTGAGCATTTAGTCTAGCTTTGCCGGGAATGATTATTGCTGAGCCACTATAGCAGAGCCACAAGGGGGCAGGCTTGGGCTTGAAATGACACCAGAGAAGACAAACTCAGCTATAATCATTCCATAGCAAAGCCAGACTGAATGCTCAGTCGGGGATTCTTATCAGAGGTGATAACAGTCAGATTAAACAGAGAACAATGAAACAAAGAGCAGATTAGGTGTTTACTGTCATGTTCCCATTGATTTATAAGGTAAAATACATGAGGGTGCTTCGTCTCTGGTTCTCTTTAATCAGTTAGTACACGTTTTTTTCCCTTCTCCATAGCAGTGTATTGTGAAAAAGATTTCAGTTAAAACGCGTTTAGTGGGAACTGTGCCATAGGAAAACATGAGCATTACTTTGAAAATCAGTTGTCCTTCCAGTTATGACTTAGAGCAACTGATTAAGTGTAAATGGAAAATGGGGCCTAACACTAACCTCAAATTCTATTTCCTAACACTTACCCTCCTATAACTATGCCTAATACTAACTGCTTACCCTATCCCCTAACACAAACCCTCCTATAACTAAGCCTAAAACTAAACTCTAATCCTATCCCCTAACTGTAAGGCTTGGTGGTGTATTCTCCACAGTCAGCATGCAACGCATGAGCTGGCGTGGAGGAGGTACACACACTAGCACCAGGAAACAGGCTATCCCTAGTATAGTGGAGGGGAGGACTGACTCCAATAGGAGATTGTGGCGCACAGAGCTGGTGCAGATCTGACAGCCACAAACAATGCTTTCGATATAACGTCTCAGCGCAAAGTAGCGCTGAGCGCACAAATCAGAACTGAGGAGATCAGGACAGGTAGACAGAATGAACGCTTGCTAGCTAGCGGCTACTTAGCGACAGCAAGCGTCCAAAACCAGACAGACTGGAATGAGGCAGCCAATGCGATGCGGCGATGGCGTGCCTCACAAAGACAGGACAGGATAGTCAGAAAATAGCAGGATCGAGATAGATGAACGTAACACAGATAAATATACAATAAGTATGTTTTCCTAGCGTATTACAATTACAGCTATCAAAGAAACTATTTGTAACGTCTGACTAACATATGTATATATCGGCAATGAACCGATATATGACATAAGCAGGAACACTGACTTAGACTGGAGCAATACAGGGAACAGGACTCAGAAGGATTCGCTATCTCTTCGCAGAGATGAACGCAATCCACAAACGGTAACAGAACAGGATTCAGAAGGATTCGTTATCTCTTCGCAGAGATGAACGCAATCCACAAACAGTAACAGAACAGGATTCAGAAGGATTCGTTATCTCTTCGCAGAGATGAACGCAATCCACAAGCAGAACCAGGAGCAGGGTAACTACCTCAGCACGGGTGGTCACGGTACGCGCAACCTACCAAAACGTGCTGGAAGCTGACTAACTGCACACAGGATATAAACAGTTCGTGTACGTATACATCAGCGACACTGATGTATTAACGTAACACAAATACAAGGAAAATAATAAACGTGCTGGTATGCATATATATTGGCAATGAACCAATATATGATGCAAAGACCAGCAAAGTATCTTTATAACAAGAAACACGATCGGGGGCTAAAGCGACAGCAAGGCAGGCTTAAGCTGAAGCTATGAAAACCCAAGGAAACCCTGCAGGAAGCAGATCTTTATACTGAGGTCATCCAATGGGAGCAGACATGCAGATTCCCACACAGGTGAATGATAATCAGTCACAAGCTGACAGCAGGGAAAGACAGACAAAGCTATGCAACTTGCATGGAAATAGATCAGAACTGCCTGAGCTGCAGCACTACTACTTCCAGTAATAGCTGCTGCAGCAGCGATCATTACACTAACACTAACTTATCTATATCTAAGCCTATCACTAACCTCTAACCTTATCCTCTAACACTAACCCTCCTATAACTATGTCTAATACTAACTACTTACCTTATCCCCTAACACTAATCCTCCTAAAACTAAGCCGGACACTAACTGCCATAGCCAAGCACCACAGCTGATAATGTTACTCGGTTACAGCCAATAATGTTACTTGGCTATACCTGCACCGCAGCGGATCCGGTGTTTGCTATCTAATAGCTGACCCATGGTGCCATTAATTTAGTTATTTTGATAACTATAGTTCAGGTGTATAGGGGCCAAAGCTTGGTGCCAAATTCACAGCCTCATCCCACCTTGCACCGATATTCAGAGTAACCTCAGCGGCTAATCCATTCACTCAACGTTCCATATCTGCAAATTAACATTGTGGTCTATGGCCTAAGTTAGTAAAACAGGCTGTGCACTCAAATGACCTTCTCTGCCCCTTTCCTTGCTTTCCCAGATCAACTGGTACTGGAAGTGCCCACATGGTCAACCCTTCTCGCCCAAAACAGGAATCGGTTGTCAAGCTGATTGTTCCTGCTCCTTGAACAGCCAATGGTTGGAAACTCCTTCCAACATCTGGGTTGTTCCTGCACCTCTGCCCACATTAAAGAGGTATTGTAGTGAAAATAACATAATAAAATTGCTTATTCTTTACAATATTAATTTATACATTATTTAGTCAGTGTTAACCCATTGTAAAGCCTTTCCTCTCCCTGATTTACATTCGGAAATGTATCAGTGTAATGCCAGGTGATCTGTACGGAATGCTCATTACTGAGCGTTCTATGCACGGAGGGAGACATTGCTTGTCTGTCAGTTAGAAAAAGCCGTTATTTCCCACAATGCAACGAGGTTCACAGACAGCAAACTGTCAGGACCATGGTCATGACATCACACTGTGGGAGGGATTTCACCACAATATCAGCCATACAGAGCCCCCCAATGATCTATTCAAGAAAAGGAAACTATTTCTCAAAGGAAAGGAGGTATCAGCTACTGATTGGGATGACGTTCAATCCTTTGTTAAAGTTCCTCTTTAAGAACACAGTTTAACCACAATAACATCCAAGCTTAAATTAAAGTCTGTAGTTACTGTCCAATCCCCTCTCTTCCATACAATCACTGCCTATGAAGATACATGAAGGAAGAAACCTGCCTGTTCTGTGGATCTGGAAGAAAGGTCATCTAAGGCCATTACCGTCCATGCTTGAAAATCATTTTACCTTCCATTGTCTTCGGAAACCGTATTAACAGAGAAGATCAATATCTCCGTGCTCTGTATCTTTATAAGATGAATACCAGAAGAACCGCTAAGGAATCACTTGTACCGTGCTCAGGATGCTGTATATAAAACATGCATTATAATCGCAGTGCAGATTTTATATTCTTTAATGGTTATTACAGAGTTCCTTACACACATTTCTCATCATTTTATTTTAAGTATTTGATTGCCATGCAAGTTTACTGAGCAGGTCATGCAAATAAGATTGCAGACTTTATGTCAGGAGTAAATTGTACAATAATGGAACCTATGATTTTTGTACAACAGAAGGAAATGGCAGCGCTTTCAAATATAGGCTGCACCCGAATTGACCAGCTGCATAGATTTGAAGAGCCCAATACACGGGTAGATTACACAACTTGCATTCAAAACAGATGCAGCAAAGGAGCACATCGGCTTCAAAAACAGCCTGTGCACAGATTGTTCAATACTAGACTCTTCCACGACGATGACAAGCCATATCAGAAGAGAGCCTGTGCACAGATTGTTCAATACTAGAGTTTTCCACGACAATGATGTGCCCTTTCAGAAGAGAGCCTGTGCACAGATTGTTCAATACTAGAGTCTTCCACAACGATGACGTGCCCTCTCAGAAGAGAGCCTGTGCACAGATTGTTCAATACTAGACTCTTACACGATGATGATGTGCCCTCTCGGAAGAGATCCTGTGCACCGATTGTTCAATACTAGACTCTCCCACGATGATGACGTGCCCTCTCGGAAGAGATCCTGTGCACCGATTGTTCAATACTAGACTCTCCCACGATGATGACGTGCCCTCTCGGAAGAGATCCTGTGCACCGATTGTTCAATACTAGACTCTTCCACGATGATGACGTGCCCTCTCAGAAGAGATCCTGTGCACCGATTGTTCAATACTAGACTCTTCCACGATGATGACGTGCCCTCTCAGAAGAGAGCCTGTGCACAGATTGTTCAATACTAGACTCTTCCACGATGATGATGTGCCCTCTCGGAAGAGAAGGCACCTCTGATGTCACAAACCTTTACTTAAAGTGGAACTTTAGTAAAAAGGGGAAAAAAATAAATCAATACATTGCACAGTGAGAAGATAAAAATAGAAGAGAGATCAAGAAATGATTGATAATCCGCATGTAATTTGTTCTCATTGTTTGATCCACAATCAGCTTGACTACTTCATCATCTTTATTACTGGCAGACTTGAAGAAAAAACAGGCAGCACCAACTGCCATTATCCATAACCACACCCCATAACAATGCAAAAAAAGGTTGTTTTTTTATAGACATAAATATGCACAGAAGAAGATACTGGTTTCTTGGCAGTTAGTAACAGCTGTTATTTCCCACAATGCAGCACTGTTCATAAACAGGAAACTGTCAGGACCTCGGCCCTGACATCACACTCCGGGAGGGGTTTCACCACAATATCAGCCATACAGACCTCCCTAATAATGTATTTGAGAATAGGTAAAGCTTTCTTGTGGGAAAGGGGGTATCAGCTATTGATTGTGATGAAGTCCAATCCTTGGTTACAATTTCTCTTTAACCCATTTCCCCCCACACATCAAGACATTTCTTAGGCTCCTTTCATACTATGCACACTACTAATGCAATGCAATGGAGGTAAAAAGTCACACTGCACCGTTAACGTGAGGCATACAGTACAATGAAAGTATGCCTCACTATCACTGTAAAGGCGCACATTACCCTGTAAACGCACTGCACGCAAGTACGTTATCCTGAAGGATTGCACTGCGTCCCACTCGGTGTGATAGCCCCACAGGAATATTATTGCATCATAGTGTGAAACTAGCCTTAGAATAAACCTTATGGTTATGATAAAATAAGTAGACAGTATCCTGGCTGAGATCTGAACCCGGGACATTAATTAAGGAGTACTTCCAGTATAAAAGACAGAGCCTGTCCTCGGCCAGTTCTGCCACCCCCACCTCTGTTGCTGTGGCCTGTCCCAAGCTCAGAAGCCACCAATTAGGCCACGTCTGCCGAACTGTGGGCTGGCCATGGCAGCACATGGGGGGGGGGGGGGAGGGGGGAGCTTCAGCAGACTTTTGAAAAATCCCAAAGCATCTGCTGGGGAGAGGGGGTGGTGGAGTGATCACCTGTATAATGAATTACGGCCATGCAGGTAAGTAATTCACCCTGAGACCCCTATGCACTAAACAGGAGCTCTATTATGATAGAGTGAATTGAGACCATGACTCCACATGATATCTCTTTAAATGCAGATATGGAAGTGATGTCACCTTTCTTATACTATCCCAATCAGTAGCTGATACCCCTTTTCCCGCGAGAAATCTTTACCTTTTCTCAACTAGATCATCATGGGAGTCTGTATGGCTGATATATTGGTTAAACCCCTTCCACAGTCTGATGTCAGGACCATGGCTCTGACAGCTTCCTGTCTGTGTGAACCTTGCTGTATTGTGGGAAGTAACGGCTGTTTTCCAACTGCCAAGCAAACAGTGTCTCACTCTGTGTATATATATATATATATATATATATATATATATATATATATATATATATATATATATACTTTTAGCCTATCACATTGTCACATTGTTAGTGGGTGTGTTTATAGATAATTGCAGTTGGTGCTGTCTGGTATTTCTGTCTATCACTTTGCAATGTCTTTGATTTATTTTTTCCCCTACTGCTATCTTTTGGTTAAGTTCCTCTTACGATGGTGGATGACACCAGTATGTGCGTTTCCGTTACTTTACTACTGGCAGGTAATGCCATTTATACGTGTCCGTATCCAGCTGTTTGACCGCCGTATGGCTTTCCATTCTGTTGTCCCCTCCCCCAACAGCACCAGTCATCTCGCTATCATGTCTGTAATTTGTGTTTGTCTTCCGCTGCGTTGGGGAAGTTGTAAGGTTTTCACACACGCTGTCTCTGATCTACAAGCCGGCCACTGGGAATAAAAGTTCAATGCGAGGACTTCAATAGGCTATTGTCAGTGGCGCGATGGAAACACAGTGATTAGGGGAGGCCTAAAATAAGCTGCGCCGGGTAAGAGGCTTGCAGCATCCTGAAATCCGCCTGGTGAGGCAACTGTCATCACATGATCTCCTGCATGTGCCTCTATGTCATTTGCACAAAGGTGCTTTAAATAGAACGTCCCCTCCTGTGGCTGCTCTGAATAGCTAAACTTCCAGCCAGAGGTAAGAATGGAAGTTTATCTGACTGAATAGACAGAGTAGCTGTGGATCGGTTATCTAATGTGGCCTTTACATTATTGTCTGACATTACAGAAACTTTTATTCCCTCGCTTAGAATACTGAAAAAGATGAGCTGTGGAAACAAGTGCAGTCCACTCAACTAAAGCAGGGGTGTCAAACTCAAATACAAAGTGGGACGAAATTGAACACTGGGACCAAGTCGCAGGCCATCTACCGGCCACCTTCCTCCCTTGTAAAAGTTCCCTGGTGTCTAACGCCCCCCCTCCCTTATACAGTTCCCTGGTGACTAATATCCCCCCTACCTCCCCTATACAGTTCCCTGTTTTAGTGGACCTCCCTCTCTCCCCTATACCTGGCCGTCCTGCTGCTCTTTTTTACATCAGTACTATCTGAAGCAAATCTGAAGCAAATATGCAGCTATCTTGTCAGATTTTTGTCAGAAATTGGGTCCAAACATACCAACCGGTATGTCTATTAGGGTTAAAACCAGCTATGGCTAATCTAGTCAGAAACATCTGATCTGCATGTTTGTTCAGGGTCTATGGCTAAAAGTATTAGAGGCAGAGGATCAGCAGGACAGCCAATTAAACCAATTAAAGCTCAACCAAAGGCTAAAACAAAATAAAGTTGGCAGTAAGCCTAGTACTGACTAGTGCAGCACTTCCCTGTCTGCATTTTTTGCAAGACTGGCTAGAGCTGAGAGGTCAGTGGCTGAAAGCAGCAGAAGAACCATGCTCAGAGATCTGAAATTAAAGTGACCCTGAGCAGGAAGGCAAATGAATCCACCTGGGGCTTCCTCCAGCCCCTCGTACTCGGTGTGGTCCCTTGGCGTCTTCCGGGCTTCCTCTGTTCTGCCCCCAGAGGCACCGTTACAGCAGTGACTTCAGGCAAAGTCGTGCACAACTGCGCATGCATGGCTCCTCCTTGCACCCATCGCAGTAAGCATTCTGTGGACACGTGGTCTTCGAAAGAATGAAACGCACATGCACACAACGGTTTTGGGGACAGGTGCGTGAGTGAGATGGGCATGTAAAGGGGCCGCGCTTGTGCAGCTGCGCACGACTTTGCCCAAAGTAGCGGCTCTAACGGGCAGAATTGAGGGAGCCCGGCGACACAGAGGGACTTCAACTACGAGGGGCTGGAGGAAGCCCCAGGTAAGTTCATTTTCCTAGTTTTGCGTTCTGCTCAGAGTCCCTTTAAAGACAGGTGCCTGAGAGGAGAGGTGGGCACATATATGTAGAAAATAGCAGCTCTGGCCAGTGAGACATGCAGGGCAGAACACAGAGTAGGGACACCAAGAGCCAGATGTAGTGTAGTTTGTACTGGAAGTTGAAATGAAGTATGATAGAGTAATAAGCTATACTCACAAAGCAGTGTTACCGCAAAGGCAACCACTGTATAAGCAGGTGGGGAGATTAGACCTGACCCCACTCAGGATTATGAAGTCGCTCTCCATAGACGAGGAAAAAAGGGGGTAACACCCCTCCAACAAGGGAGGACTTAAGGGGGGACAATACAACGCAGAGGTGCCTGGCTCTTCTACTGACCACATATGCTATTGCTCCGTTGTTATTGCCTGATGAAGTGGGATCAAACCTGCGAAACGCGTTGCATTGTCCCCAGGAGTATGTAAATAAACTTGTTGTATTTGACAAATACATTGGCAATTTTTTTGTCTGCTTGGAGGAGGTAAGTCCACTACTGCCTCCTCATGTTTTAACTCTTTTAGATTATTTTATCCTTTCGGCGCCCCTGTATCCATACTATGCAGGGCAGTCCTTCCTCAGTCAGCACTAAACTTGCTGTGTTTTATGTTTTAGCCGTTGACTACAACGGTTTTAAAGCTATGGCAGTATAGTTTGCAGCATATAAGGGTACATTTGTCCACTGATTAATAAATAATAATATAACAAAAAATATATATTTTTACTTTTCTGATTTGTGAGTGTAATCTGTGTACTTATAATTACACACACAGCAGTGACGGTAGTCTGCCCCGCAAAGCTTGCACTCCGATACTCATTAGGATGCACCGTGCAGAAGTGAGGCTCAGCCATATGGCCTTGGTATGTATGCGAGAACATTATCCACAATCATCAGGAGAAGCTGCGAATCCTTTGTAAAGTCCGTCCTATCTGTGGCATCTCCCGGCTCACAGTAAGAAGCTTTTCTCCCCAAGAACCTTCTAAATGTCCTTTGTTAAAAGGTCTCACATCTGAAAAGTCATTTCAACTTACATGATTCACACTCAGGATTAGTCTATAAAGAGGCCGCTAAACTCTACAGATCGATCAGGAGCCCTAGTGGTGACTATGTGAAGTCTTCTGATACAAAGGAACACGATTTGTATGTAGATCATGCTAATCGCACACACGTATTACCGTCATTCCTTTTCATGCTAAGATCTGATAACCCAACAATAGGAAACGTGACTAAACCAGCCCTGTAACTCCCGTACAAGGATGACAAGTGTCTTGTGCAAACAGTATATATACAACACAGCAAAGCCCCTGTTATCTGGAACACAGGCAACTGGAAGTCTCAACTAACTGGCAAGCCTGAGGGGATAACAGAGAATGGTTTTAGCAGCCTTAAAATACTTACCTCTCCTCCAGCCACGTCCTGTAGCTCCAAGTGGATTTCCAGCGTCCTTGCACAGCTTCCGGCTTGTCATGTGACCAGACGTGGGCGTTGTGACGCACTAGAAGCCAAACACGGAGGACGCCACTGGGGTTAATAAACCAGTTCTTTGTCTTTGCAGCTCACCTGAAAACTATACAAGATCCTGCCCCTTTCTCTCACTTCAGTCCCTAGTCCTGGGTCACCTGTGTGACATAACAAATGCCATAGTATTATCCTCCCCCCCCCCCCCTTCCCAGCTGAGGTTTAACTTGTGGAGGAATTACTGAGTAATTGAAGTTATTCAGAATGGGGTTATGTAGTAAAATCCATTCAGGGCTACCTCTGGTGAGAATCTAGCATGCATGTCAGCAAATGGTCTGCCGGATCATCTTGTTCAAGTGTAACTGTCGGGCATAAAATCAGAAATCAATTCTTTATCTTTATCTGGTAAACAAGTAATAAGGATGCTAACCAGGCAATCCAAAAGGTAAAATTACTTTTCTTGTTGATAAATGATCATTCCCCAGTTTACCTGACTCTTATTTGGTACACACAAAATTTGATACACAAAAAGGAAGTTGCAGGGCATTCTGGTTTTTTTTGCTTCTTTCTTCCCCTCAGACTTAACTAATGCTGCCTGATTGGCTGAAGCCTCTTTCCCTCCTGTTTTCCCCTCCCACACCCCTGTTCCTCTCTGTTTGGCCAATATTTCTCATGCTCACACAATGCACTTTCTATAGTGAAGGGCGGGCAAATCAGGCAGAGGAGTGTAAGGGAGGAAATGACATCAGGATTGTCCTCAAAATAACCACACTGAAAATGGGAAATGCTAAGAAGAATTTTCTCTTTTTGTACTGTAGAAAAATCCCTAAAATCAAAACGTGGACAGTGCAATACATATGTTATATAAGTAGAGCAAGTATTTATCTACTTATATATGTGTTTTTTTTCTGAGATAGTATGACTGACAGCTCCTCTTTAAATCACTGGCTGGGTCCATTGTTTTCCCTCCTTACCACTCCCCCTCCATGCCCCTCCATCGTGCACCACCCGTCATCCCTCCGCCCCCTCCAGCGGCTAGCAAGTTGACTGTACGAGACTAGCCTACTTGCATGTGTATGCACCTTTAATCTTTTTTCCAGTGGCAAGAGGGGTGGGCAGGGCCAAGGAATATATGCTCACAGGAAAAGGCCTGTTGATGCTCCCTCCCAGACCACCACTTTGGGGTGATAAAGGAAGAGGAGGAGGGGCCTAAACACTTTTCTCTCCAGTGAAACTAGACTGACAAGAAATGAGACTACAGAATCCAGCCCACCAGATAATTTTAATATATTAATTGCAGAAAGTGCAGATGCGCAATGCACAAAATACTGTGCATAGCTAATAAATGGACATTTATTTCAAAAGCATAAAAAAAATTGAGAGGCTGAACTAGGGGTTTAATACAATAGCTGATCACAGGAGTGTTTTTCACTTGTAACAATTTTCCTATTCTAGCCTTATATGTGTTTATTCTAAATGTAAAGTAATAAGGTTAAAGGACTGCTTTAATCACAACATAGTAATTTAGAGATACATTAACTGCCTCTTCCAATGAACAATAGTAAACATTGTTTTATCAACACATAGCAGTAAAGATTTTAACAGTAATTCTACATATTGTGTCTCTGTGTAGGGATATTGTCTATGTATATCGGATCACAGATGTACACTGCAGTTTCCTTGCGTTTCATCGTTTCATGCAGTCAGGGTTGGGGGCTGGAGGAGATTGGGGAAAGGCTTAAGCAGCCAGTAATAGCGCAGCATTGTACTGTAGTCACGCTCACATATTCATAATTGAACAGCTCAGCCAGTCGGAACCGCACATTTACAAATTTACATTCCAATATTTTTCACAAGGAAAATACTTAACGTGACCCAGAGCTTCTCAGCTAGAGCACAGCTTCCTATGCAGCCTAGGTGGACACAGTCCAACGTGATCCAGAGCTTCTCAGCTAGAGCACAGCGTCCTAATGCGGCCTGGGTGGACACATTCCAATGTGACCCACAGCTTCTCAGCTAGAGCACAGCTTCCTATGCAGCCTAGGTGGACACAGTCCAACGTGATCCAGAGCTTCTCAGCTAGAGCACAGCTTCCTATGCAGCCTAGGTGGACACAGTCCAACGTGATCCAGAGCTTCTCAGCTAGAGCACAGCTTCTTATGCAGCCTAGGTGGACACATTCCAATGTGATCCAGAGTTTCTCAGCTAGAGCACAGCTTCCTATGCAGCCTAGGTGGACACAGTCCAACGTGACCCAGTGCTTCTCAGCTAGAGCACAGCTTCCTATGCAGCCTAGGTGGACACAGTTCAACATGACCCAGAACTCAGCTAGAGCACAGCCTCCTAATGTGGCCTGGGTGGACACAGTCCTATATGACCCAGAGCTTCTCAGCTAGAGCATAACGTCCTAATGCGGCCTGGATGGGCACAGTCCTATGTGACCCAGAGCTTCTCAGCTAGAGCACAGCGTCCTAATGCAGCCTGGGTGGACACAGTTCAACGTGACCCAGAGCTTCTCAGCTAGAGTACAGCTTCCTAATGTGGCCTGGGTGGACACAGTCCTATATGACCCAGAGCTCCTCAGCTAGAGCATAACGTCCTAATGCGGCCTGGATGGGCACAGTCCTATGTGACCCAGAGCTTCTCAGCTAGAGCACAGCGTCCTAATGCAGCCTGGGTGGACACAGTTCAACGTGACCCAGAGCTTCTCAGCTAGAGTACAGCTTCCTAATGTGGCCTGGGTGGACACAGTCCTATATGACCCAGAGCTCCTCAGCTAGAGCATAACGTCCTAATGCGGCCTGGATGGACACACTCCTTTGTGACCCAGAGCTTCTCAGCTAGAGCACAGCTTCCTAACGCGACCTGGGTGGACACAGTCCAACATGACCCAGAGCTTCTCACCTAGAGCACAGCGTCCTAATGCGGCCTGGGTGGACACAGTCCTATGTGACCCAGAGCTTCTCAGATAGAGCACAGCTTCCTAACGCGACCTGGGTGGACACAGTCCAACATGACCCAGAGCTTCTCAGCTAGAGCACAGCGTCCTAATGCGGCCTGGGTGGACACAGTCCAACATGACCCAGAGCTTCTCAGCTAGAGCACAGCTTCCTATGCAGCCTGGGTGGACACAGTCCAACGTGACCCAGAGCTTCTCAGCTAGAGCACAGCGTCCTAATGCGCCTGGGTGGACACAGTCCTATGTGACCCAGAGCTTCTTAGCTAGAGCACAGCGTCCTAATGCGGCCTGGGTGGACACAGTCCAACATGACCCAGAGCTTCTCACGCACAATGAAAGGACACAGAGGCTGGTCATTGTATACAGAACATGCCTCTGTGTCCTAATATGATTTCACAAACCCACCTCGGGTTCTCTTTAAAGCGGAATATAACCCAGCATTTCATCTTTGCTCTAAAACATTATATACAGCATATTATATGCAACCAGCATTTTTTTTTACTAGACCAGCATTCGAAAGGTAATGTTGGGTATACACGGATAGATTCTGTAGCTCGATTAGCCGCCGGATCGACTCCCGCCGTGTCCCCGCGCGTCCCCACTCGCGCCTGGATTGATTCCCGCTCGTCCCCGCGGGCGCTTCCTTATTTTCCGATCATTTTCTGCTATTGTCCACCCACGGGTATCGAGTGGGGAATCGATTCGGCGGGCAATCGGACCTGTCGGAAATTATCAAGCGAGCCATCAGCGGAATCTATCCGTGTATGCCCAGCATTACACACAGAGCTTGAAAGTTCAGTGCAGTGAAATGTGGACACATCTGAAGTTGTAGATTATGTTATCTTGTGTTCACTTAAATGTATCAAGTGAGGAATGCGACACATTCTCTGACTGTGGAGAAGCAGCTGGACACAGACAGAGAGACAAAGCATGTTTGCCTTCAATACATAATGAATAAAACCAGTTATTAATAAAATGCAAAGTCAGCTCACAAAGCAAAAAACTGTACTTTTGGGAACCTATAATTTCTAAATGAATAGTAATACTTATGCACACATGCAAATATGATAACCGTATGGCATATAAAAAGTAGGAAAACATATTGAATTGAATATTATGTCAAGGTTTTAAATTGCTTTAAGTGGTTAAAGAGCTCTTATTTGAAAAAAAAAGTCTAAAATACAGAATGTGGTATTTTACCAACCTAATTTTCAATTTAAGTGAAAAGTCCTGATTTCAAAATTTGTATTATTTTTAACATATATATAATATGTAATGTAAATACTGTATACATATTATTTGCATATAGCACCATCATTACAATGTATAGTGTATAACAATCAAAATACACACAAAGCAATGAAAAGATAATCACAAAATAATTCCCTCCGGCAGTGGCGTAGCTAGAGATTATGGGGCTCCATAGCAAAGCTTTCATGGGGCCCTTAGATGTAGGCACTCTTCAGCAATGCCACCTGTCCCTACCCTATGGATATGATTTATTTAAGCTATGTACATTCTAATGCAATCTATACTGCATGCAGTCCATGGGCACTGAGACAAAGTCAGTGGGTGGAGGAACACAAGAAAGCAGGGGCGTAACAATAGACCCTGCAAGGGATGCAGCCGCAGGGGGGCCCCGTGGGGGGAGAAGTTTATTTTCCCTGTCCTGATCGACTGATATCTAAGGACACAGAGAGAAAAAATTTTGTGCTCTGCACAATTGCTCTAAAGACTGCATCTGCTCAGCCACTGATAAGGAATCATACAAAGTTTTGCAGACAAAGATTTGTAGACAGTCTATATTCGGTGTTCAGCAGGGTCTTGTGTACAGCGCGCTCTACCCCCAGACTTTCTAACCCTCCCCTAGGGCTGTGTACTGTAGTGATGCTTAAGGCATCTGGACACGGAGGGAAAAACCTTTCTGGCTCTCTGCACAATTGTTCTAATGAATGCATCTGCTCAGCCACTGATAACGAATCATAGATATCAAGTTTTGTAGACAAATATTTGTAGACAGACCCTCTTCAGCATGCAGCAGGCTCTTGTGTACAGCATCCAGCCCCCTACCTCTCTACCCCTCCCCAAGTGCTGTGTACTATAGTGATGCTGGAGAAAGAAAAGCTCCAAAGCGAGGAAGGGGGGCATCCAAAGTTTCACAGGGAGGCCCAGTGATTTCTAGTTACTCCAATGCAAGAAAGTTAATAGTGAGTACATCAAGTGCCACCTGGGTCCCCTCTGCTCCAGGGTCCCATAGCAGCTGCTATGGCTATTGCTGCGCCCCTGCCCTCTGGTAAGTTTTCAGAACCAAAAATGCATTTTTTTTCTGATTAACAACCTATTTGGACAACCAGAACTGGGACAAGGTTCTCCAGCACCCAAGGCTGAGACACCAAAGTGCGCCCCTCCATCCCTCCCACCCCAGCCGTCACGCACTGATTGCTATTAGACTGGCGGCCCAGCCCCCCCACCCCCTCATCTCTAGTTATCTGGATTGCAGCCACTGCCATGTATCCCTTTTTCTTATTTCTCTCTGCTTCAAACACAATAGGGGAATGATAGCAGAGAGAGTTGTGCACCCCCTCCTACACTGCGCCCGGAGGCTGGAGCCTCTCTCGCCTCTTCCTCTGCCCGGCCCTGTGGACAACCCATTGGTACATACTGTATAATAGTTTTACATATAC
Organism: Hyperolius riggenbachi; assembly: GCF_040937935.1. Classification (NCBI taxonomy): domain Eukaryota; kingdom Metazoa; phylum Chordata; class Amphibia; order Anura; family Hyperoliidae; genus Hyperolius; species Hyperolius riggenbachi. Next base: position 395,250,317 of record NC_090650.1, on the reverse strand, counting down.
TATTACAAACACATTATGCTTTTTTTTTAAATTCACACTGCACAGAAATCCTCCCCATAAACATGTTTAATCACAGCCACATACCAAAGTGTTGTTATCATTGTTCAGATCCATCTTGCCAGAGAAGGGCCCCCACGTAGTTCCAACTGGAAGCTGCTGTCGGCTCTGAATCCTGCGCTCTCCATCCTTCTGGAATGCTTCCAGCTCCCCTACAGACACACAAAATGAGATGCTCAGTGCTCTGCCTGACAACCGCCACCTCTCTGTGTTTGTTTTACATGCTCCACACAATCTCAATGACTTACAGTTGTCAAAATACGCTAAGTGACTGCAGACTTGTATGACAATCAAATGAGGTGATTTATTTTCTTTATGCAGATCAACATTTTATCTTCGCTGAAATCATTACATAATCCCCCCATACCTACTTCAGAGATACTTAATTAGTTCAAAATCAGGGGATGCATAAAACAGGGGCCCATATGCAATTCATTTTTTTCTACTGTGTTTTCTCCTAGGTGATATTTTTAAAGAAATACTGTAGGGGGTCGGGGGAAAATGAGTTGAAGTTACCCGGGGCTTCTAATGGCCCCCCGCAGACATCCTGTGCCCGCGCAGCCGCTCACCGATGCTCCGGCCCCGCCTCCCGTTCACTTCTGGAATTTCAGACTTTAAAGTCGGAAAACCACTGCGCCTGCGTTGCCGTGTCCTCGCTCCCGCTAATGTCACCAGGAGTGTATAGCACAAGCCCAGTATGGTCTGTGTCTACGCAGTACGCTCCTGGTGACATCAGCGGAAGCGAGGACACGGCAACGCAGGCGCAGTGGTTTTCAGACTTTAAAGTCTGAAATTCCAGAAGTGAACCAGAGGCGGGGCCAGAGCATCGGTGAGTGGCTGCGCGGGCACAGGATGTCTGCGGGGGACCATTAGAAGCCCCGGGTAAGTTCAACTCATTTTCCCCTGACCCCCTACAGTATCCCTTTAAACTTAAAATAAATGATTTTCACACCACCCGCAAGCAAAAAAATACACAAAATAATTTTGACAATACTTTTTCTCCTACATTTTTGTACTTTTTCCATTGCAAAGTGCTGAAAATGTATTCTAAATCGAATATGGAAAATTATCTCCTAGGAGAAAACTCAGGTGAAAAAGTGAATTGCATATGGGCCAGGGTGTCTATCTATCTATCTATCTATCTATCTATCTATCTATCTATCTATCTATTTCCAGATAAACATCAATTTGCTTTTATCTGCCACACAATGTATTCTTTCTGCGTAATATAACTTGCATCCGTCAGGTCAACCTCTTCTTCCACTGCTCCGCTTGTCATGTGACATGTGAAGGCAGAACCCCTGTAACTGTTTTCTCAGCAGCATTAACAAGACTCACACCCTCCTACCTATGAAGTAAGAGTAAGGGCTGGTGCACACCATGAGCTCTTCTGAACACTTTTAAAAACTCAAGCACTTTGCAAATCACTTGGCTAATGTATTTGAGTGTATTTGAATGGGGTGGATCACGCCAGAGCGATGTGATTTTCTCCCAAACGCAAACGCGGGTCTTGCAGCATTTCGACTGATTTCTAAGGCAATTCAGCCTCAATGTTAAGTATAGGAAAAGTGGAAAATCGCTCTGAAAAGCGCTAGATCAGAGCGATTTACAAGTGTTTTTGTGTCAAACTCAGTATACTGGCAGCTCTAAAAAAAAAAAAAGCTACACAAAAACGCTCCAAAACTCGCTAGGTATAGATAAACAATCGCTAGGCATATGCCTAGAATCGTCTTGAAAAATCACTTCAAAAAGCGCTAAGTGTTTGCGATAACGCTAGTGCTTTTTGGTGTGCACTGGCCCTAACAGAGATTTAGTTTCATCTGCCTCACAAGATATTCTTTCGGTGTTATTTAACATGCATCTGTCAAATTAACTTCTTCTATCCCTGCACCGCTTGTCACGTGACAGCAGAATGCCGGTAACTGTTTGTTCAGAAGCATTAACATGAAGGGACCCCCGCACCCCATTCCTCCAACCCATAGGTCTGGAGTGTGATGCTACTGTAGCAGAGGGATTGAAAACCTTGTAAAAATATATATTATGTGCTTACATAAAGGAGGTAATTATGTAGCATAATAATCATAAAATGGTAAGCCTACAATAAAAGAAATACCGGTAAATAGTTTCCTCAAAAGAAATAATATAGCTGTTTGAACTTTATATATAGCCCTGACTTGTTATCAGTATTATTCAATCAAATAGAAGTGTTTTGGCTTCTTTTTACTTTTCAGTGGAGCCAATTTGATTGCTGTTCAACTACCTCCCTGTCATGGATAACATCACTGTTTGTTTAACCCTTGCATTTCCCCCAAAAAAACCCAAAAAAACCCAAACCAGAAAGGGACTTCAGATGAGTTATTAGTAGGATTGGCACACTCTATATCCTTATTTATTTCATCATGTCTCATGGCAGCTCAGATACACCTTAGAGCAAACCTACCCTTTTAACAATCAAAAAAGTTAAAAAAGGACCTTCGTGTCTGCAACAAGTAGTGTCTGTTTTGCAATACAAGCAACTTTATGCAGCCAGTGGTGTGCCGACCTCCTTTCCTTTACTTTGGTTGTACCTGGACTGATAGAGCAATCCGGTCGAGGCTTGGCACCGAATCTATGCCCAGAAGTACACTACCTGGGAGCTGTTTTCCGTGGAATTCATATTTGTGTGCATTGAGAAGGTAAATACACCTCACCTCTCTTCAGAAGCTGTTGAAATACAATCTATAATGTGCCTAAATGTGTTTACAAAGCAAACTAGACATGACAGTGGATTGGCTTCTCAGTCAGAGGCAGTAAAGATGGAAAACGTCTGGAATAGTTTCCTCTTTATTTACTATATAATATTCACTGAAATCAAAACGTGGACAATACAATACATATGTTATGTAAGTAGAACAAGTATTTATCTACTTATATATGTGTTCTTTTTTTCCTGGGATAGTATGGCTGACCCTCGTGCTATAAAATCAAGGCCTAAATTCAGAGTTCAGCTTTAATCATTTATCTCTTTTTCTGACTTTAATGTTAGAGTTAAAAGAGCCTTGTGAGTTAGCAGAGAATACTGGAGACAAGGAAACTCACAGCCTCCCTCGCAGAGCCAGCACTGGAAGCAGAGTAAATTAATACACATAATAAAGGAGCAGAGACTTGATAAGATGAAGTCTGACATCACTCAGAACTGGGCTTTATCTCATCCCTCGTCTGCTTGTTCCTCAGCGAGATATAAGCAAATGTGATCTGATCGCCGAGACGTCCAAACTTGCATGTGTGACTCTGCGCAGTTTATAATTTGGAAGGGATAAGTTTATTCTTCGTGGCTTCTCCGGTCTAATTATCCCTGTGATTATCAGTTCATGTCAAGAGGAGAAACAATCACCATCTCGCTGCGCATTCCTTCCCAGTGACTCTGTTTAATGAACACGTTCGGAGCGCCTGCCTTGGCTGTGCGGTTACCCTTCTGCCTTTAGAAAACAGTGCGGGAACCGTGTCCTTTTATCGAACAATAGAAATATGAAATTTAGACGACAATGGTGTCTACATGCTTATGGAATGAATAGCTATCAGATCTTAGCGGAAAAAAGGATCCAATTGTTTTCATAAGCGAGAACGTAATAATAGCGTTCCCTAGTCAAGGTCGCACAATGTATAATTGGTCATAGGAAAAGTAAGCGTTTAAAAGCCTGTATGTGTGTGTGAGTGTATATATATATGTATATTTATATATACAGTTATATAATACAATTTTTATATTTCTGGACTCCAAAGTTGTGTTTAAAGCAGTGCAGGATTTTCCATAAGGTAACCCCTCCCCCCAGATCACTGACCTCAGGAATTTACAGTCTAATCCCTGTCTTACAGTGATGTGAAAAACTATTTGCCCCCTTCCTGATTTCTTATTCTTTTGCATGTTTGTCACACTTAAATATTTCTGCTCATCAAAAACCGTTAAACATTAGTTAAAGATAACATAATTGAACACAAAATGCAGTTTTAAATGATGGTTTTTATTATTTAGTGAGAAAAAAAAAACTCAAAACCTACATAGCCCTGTGTGAAAAAGAAATTGCCCCCTGAACCTAAAAACTGGTTGGGCCACCCTTAGCAGCAATAACTGCAATCAAGCATTTGTGATAACTTGCAACAAGTCTTTTACAGCGCTCTGGAGGAATTTTGGCCCACTCATCTTTGCAGAATTGTTGTAATTCAGCATTATTTGAGGGTTTTCTAGCATGAACTGCCTTTTTAAGGTCATGCCACAACATCTCAATAGGATTCAGGTCAGGGCTTTGACTAGGCCACTCCAAAGTCTTCATTTTGTTTTTCTTCAGCCATTCATTCAGAGGTGGATTTGCTGGTGTCTTTTGGGTCATTGTCCTGCTGCAGCACCCAAGATCGCTTCAGCTTGAGTTGACGAACAGATGGCCGGACATTCTCCTTCAGGATTTTTTGGTAGACAGTAGAATTCATGGTTCCATCTATCACAGCAAGCCTTCCAGGTTCTGAAGCAGCAAAACAACCCTAGACCATCACACTACCACCACCATATTTTACTGTTGGTATGATGTTCTTTTGCTGAAATGCTGTGTTACTTCTACGACAGATTTAACAGGACACGCACATTCCAAAAAGTTCAACTTTTGTCTCGGCGGTCCACAAGGTATTTTCCCACAAGTCTTGGCAATCATTGAGATGTTTTTGTAGCAAAATTGAGATGAGCCTTAATGTTCTTTTTGCTTAAAAGTGGTTTGTGCCTTGGATATCTGCCATGCAGTCCGTTTTTGCCCAGTCTCTTTCTTATGGTGGAGTTGTGAACACTGACCTTAATTGAGGCAAGTGAGGCCTGCAGTTCTTTAGATGTGGTCCTGGGGTCTTTTGTGGCCTCTCGGATGAGTTTTCTCTGCGCTCTTGGGGTAATTTTGGTCGGCCAGCCACTCCTGGAAAGGTTCATCACTGTTCCATGTTTTTGCCATTTGTGGATAATGGCTCTCACTGTGGTTCGCTGGAGTCCCAAAGCTTTAGAAATGGCTTTATAACCTTTACCAGACTGATAGATCTCAATTACAGTACTTTTGTTCTTACTTGTTCCTGAATTTCTTTGAATCTTGGCATGATGTCTAGCTTTTGAGGTGCTTTTGGTCTACTTCTCTGTGTCAGATAGCTCCTATTTAAGTGATTTCTTGATTGAAACAGGTGTGGCAGTAATCAGGCCTGGGGGTGACTACAGAAATTGAACTCAGGTGTGATAAACCACAGTTAAGTTATTTTTTAACAAGGGGGGCAATCACTTTTTCACACAGGGCCATGTAGGTTTTGAGTTTTTTTTCCTCACTAAATAATAAAAACCATCATTTAAAACTGCATTTTGTGTTCAATTATGTTATCTTTGACTAATAGTTAACGGTTTTTGATGAGCAGAAACATGTAAGTGTGACAAACATGCAAAAGAATAAGAAATCAGGAAGGGGGCAAATAGTTTTTCACACCACTGTATATCACCAACCTTAGACACTTACACCCTATCCTTGTCTCTCATGTCACTAAGGATGATATGAGACAGTGATCAGAGTGTAAGATTCTAAAGACAGTTAGTGGCATAAGGCAGGGATTAGAGTTCAGAATACTTTCACTTGGGGGTGTGGTCTGTGTTCCTCAGTATCGGCAGATATTGAGGTGGCGGGATGGGGTTTGGTTAAGGTTAGGCATCAAAGGGGTGAGGGGGGGTCAGTTAGGCATCGGCAGAAGGTGTCAGTTAGGGCTAGGTTAGGCATCAAGACGGGGGTTGGTTAGGGTTAGGCATTAGTGGGGGGCATTAGTTAGTGTTAGCGTTGAGTGAGTGGGGGTTAGTTAGAGGTAGGCATTGTCAGTTGGGGTGTGTTAGTTAAGGTCAGACATCAGCCGTAAAGTTTGTTAGGGTTAGGCATCGAGAGAGAGGGTCGTTTAGGGTTTGGCATCAGCTGGGGGGAGGGAAGGTGTCAGTTAGGATTAGGCATTGAGAGGGTGGGTTGGTAGGAGTTAGGCATCGGCAGGGAGTTAGTTAGGATTAGGCATCGAGCTAGAGGGTTGGTTAGGGCTAGGCATTGTCAAGGCGTTGTGTGTGTGTGCGGGGGGGGAGGGGCACCAGTTAAGGTTAGGCATCAGTGGGAAGGTTTGTTGATGTTAGGCATTGAGAGGGAGTGTTAGTTAGGGCTAGGCATTGTCAAGGCGTGTGTGTGTGCGGGGGGGGGAGGGGCACCAGTTAAGGTTAGGCATCAGTGGGAAGGTTTGTTAAGGTTAGGCATTGAGAGGGAGTGTTAGTTAGGGCTAGGCATTGTCAAGGCGTGTGTGTGTATGTGCGGGGGGGGGGGGGGGGAGGGGGTCAGTTAAGGTTTGTTAAGGTTAGGCATTGAGAGGGAGGGTTAGTTAGGGTTAGGCATTGTCAAGGCGTTGTGTGTGTGTGTGCGGGGGGGAGGGGGGGTCAGTTAAGGTTAGGCATCAGTGGAAAGGTTTGTTAAGGTTAGGGATTGAGAGGGAGGGTTGGTTAGGGTTAGGAATCAAGAGGGAGGGCTTGTGTCATAGTAAAGTTAGCCTAGGCCATAGTAAAATATTGGTAAAGATTATCCAGTGATTCATAGTACAATACTGGTAACATCTCCAGTGCCCAAATGTCCTTTTGCGCCTTTTTCAAATGTACACCCAATAAATATGGATAGGGGGAAAAAACAAAATACTTTGAAGCTTGTATCAAAAAGATGTTATGCCAAAATTCCATGTAAACAATGGCAATACCCAGGAGCCCATATTTCACTATTAGCCATAGGAAGGATGGTGATAATAAACTAGAAGCCCCTCCCCCCCAGGGTGTAACTAGGGGAAGCAGGGGAGAGGGCAGAGGTGTGGCGGCCACCAACTATAATCTTCCCTTTCTCTGATATTCCAGATCAGGTGTTTTTGTGGCTACACATGTTATGAGTGTGAAGATCCTGATGGCCATACTTGTTTTATGGCCCTTGTGAGATGGGCCCCCAGGCTGTGAGGGTCACCAAGAAGAGGCAAAGGGAGGTTTGTGAACATTAAGACATAGCTCCCAACTGTCCCTCTTTGGGAGCCCTGTCCCTCTGTCCCTCCTTCCTCCTCATTTGTCCCTCTTTCAGGACTTTGTCCCTCTTTCTATGTAAATATATATATTTCTCTACTAAAAAATGTGCGTTGATTCACTCTAAACTTTATTCCCATCCTTTAAATACTAATTTTCAAATGTTAATATGAAGGAAAATGAACCAGGATAGAAAGGACCAGTGTGGTTTGAATTATAAAATAACATATTTTTCTAATGACATCTTTATGGTATGCATGACTAGGGTTGTTTTGGGGCGTGGTTAGAGGTGTGGAAAGGGCGTGGCTTACGTGTCCCTCATTCTCATCTCAAAAAGTTGAGAGGTATGATTAAGAGGCCATTTAAAGTGTTGCCCAAAATTTGTAGCCCTCTGCCCCCCCCCCCCCCCTTTCCCTCACCAGTTTACATGCAAAAATAATAACTTTTCTTTTCATCAGAAAACTTCCTACCGTTTATAATTCCAGTTGTACCAACTGTGAAATATCAGCTCAGACGGGCATAAGGCAGTTTTTCACTCAATATTACCAGTCCTGAGTTACCGCCACGCTCCCGTCGGCCCCTTTACAGATGCAAATGTCTATGAGATGAACATCGTAGGTTGCAGATGGCGCGTACCTATCCATAAGGCTAGAGCTTTGCCAGCGTGAGCCGCCGCTGCTGTCTCCACAAAAGCCAGACGGTTTATTTTTAAAGTGCAACTTCCAAATCCTGTGGAGCTGAGATTCAGATCTCTGCACTGTCTCAGCATTCTGAAGTCAAATACACAGAACTAATGCAGCGAGCTCTCTGATCTCCATCTAGCAAGGTCACAGCGTGATCATACAAGGTCACTGTGTCATTTCAGAGGAAGTAGAGGGAAGAGACGCACTGCTGTGCTACAATTCCCAGTCATCAAATGTAATGTTACGGCATGAGTGACAGATAAGACATGTGGGAAAGGCAGATATTTTTATACAAAATAAATTCGTGCTCAGATACGGAGACGCAGATAGCGAGTCTACCCGGCGGAGAGAGAAGTGGAAAGGTGGCCTTTTGAATAGCTATAGTAACGCGCAAAATATTGTTATGCTTAATCATCTGTGTGTGATTCCAAACAGTCGCTTTTCATAGAGAGCAGTGTACAAGCAGCAGGCAGGCATGTCTGTGCGCTCAGCCGCCACCAAACGCAGGCTGGAATTCTGTAAAGTAAAGGAGGTATAGGCCGTGGCAGGGACTTAAGTGCATTGGGCCAGGCAGCCACCTTTCCCCCATGACAGGGGGTAGGGGGGCTAGGAGCTCGGGCAGGGCTGGGTAAACTTAGCACGGCCCGGGCCACATTCCTAAAATTCCTTTCTACCTGTTGAGTCATGAGTGGAAGGAAACCAGGGGTTAATACTCATCTATTAGTATTCGCTGCTTCCTGCGTCAGGTCTCCATAGCCACAGTCACGTGACAGGCGTCACATGACATGCCGTCAGGACGTGCCAGCGTGTAATACGCTGGCTCGTCCTGACGACGTTTCCGGGGACACCCTGTGTCAGGAAGGGGCGAGAAGGTGAGTGTTAAAGGGTCCCAGAGCAGTGGTTCAGAGTTAGAAAACCGTGCATGCGCACAACTGCCATGCCGGCCAACGCGCTCTCACGGACTGTGCCGCGTGATGACGAGGAGCGTCCTGATCCAGGAAGTGTTGGGCCGAAACTCCGCCCAAAAGCTGCCGGTAAAGGACCCGCCAGGGGGACCCGGAAAGGAGCCAGGAGGACGCCTGGTGACCTCTCGGCCTACGGTGGGCTGGAGGAAGCCCCAGGTAAGAACCAATTTCATTTTAATCAATTGCTCAAGGTCCCTTTAACAATTGGTTTCCTTCCGCTCACGACTCTGCAGGGAGGGAGGGAGTAAAAGAATTCAGCCGCCTGCTGGTGGGCTGTGTTTGCAGGTCCTGTACAATTCATAACAGCAGCTAAGCGTTATACCGTTATACTATTGCTCCCAACTGTCCCTCATTTGGAGGAACAGTCCCTCTTTGGCAACCAAATCCCTCCGTCCCTCTTTCTTCTTTATTTGTCCCACTTTCAGGACTGATGTACAGATCTGTGTTACAATATGCCTTTTTCTACAGAAAAATGTGTTTAACTGATGCTAAATTTAATCTCCATCAATTAAATTGATATATTTCTTATTTTTAAATGTTAAAATGAAAGAAAAACTAAATATAATAGAAATCAACAGTGTGGTTTTAACGATAAAACTACATCTTTTGATTCTGAATTCTTTGTGATAGGCATGATGAGGGGAGCAGTGGGGCGTGACTAGAAGTGTGGCACAGGAATGTCCTAAAGTGTCCCGCCTTTTCAAAAAGCTGGGAGGTATGGTTATACTTGACCTCCTCCCATGTGGTGTGACAGGAATGGAAGCCACATGGTGATTGGCTGGATTTTTTGCACAGCATTTGTAAACCGGACAGGAAGAGAAGAAGAGCTTTACCTCTGCTGGAAGTAAGTCAGGTCGCGCCCGCTTAGCCTCTTGATTTGGTACAACTATAGCAAAGCAGCCCAAATTGCAATAGAATTATTGTGATTTGGGTGCCAGATAAGCCGGACCCCAAATTATATGTCCATAGGGAGTAATTAGGTAATCAGTAGGGAAATACATTGAATATATTCCCCGAGATCGCATAGTGCAGGGAGGGGCTAGAGCCAACCTTCAGCTTCTCTCTGCCTCTAATCAACAGCGGCCGGACAATAGATATGCCCTGGAAGCAGGTAATGTAGAACACTACGAGCTGCTATCGCTCTGCTGAACCGCCCCCAGCTCCTACACCTTACAAAGGCGGGGCTTTTATTACGCCCCTGGGCCATGGCCTGGATGGGAGCCCTCAAGAGGCAGAAAAAAAGTATGAGTATAAAAGAGTTTCCTCTCCATGCAGAAGGGTGATATGTAGAGATGGATTAAGATGCAATGGGGCCCTAGGCAAGGTAGTATCAGCAGGACAGCCAGGCAATTCACAATGTTTAACGTGACCCTGAGACGAATATTATAAAAGATTTATACATACCTGGTGCTTCCTCCAGCCCCCTGAGCACTGATCGCTCCCACGCCATCTTCCTTTCCCTTTTCGTTGTCCTGGTAGAAGCCCGTAAGTTTGGTCAGTCGGGGCACAACTCTCACAGCCGCAGGAACAAGATGGGGGCACGTACAGCTGCACTGCACATGCGTCGACTGGCCAAAGTTACAGGGCTTCTACTGGGACAACGAGAAGGCGGAGGAAGATGACGTGGGAGCCATCGGTGCCGAGGGAACTGGAGGAAGCCCTAGGTATGTAAAAATCTTTTATAACTATTCGTCTCTGGTACACTTCCAAAAGAAATAAATATGGCAGCCTCCATATTCTTTTCACTTTAGGTGTCCTTCAAAGCAAACCTGAAGCAAAAATAAGAAATAGAACATAAGTAGCAAAGAAAAGAGTCTCATATTGTTTTCCAATACAGAAAGAGTTAAAAAACCCTTCAGTGGTTATCTATCCAAAAGAGCTTCTCTGAGCTATTAGACCAACTTGGGCCAAATACAGTCCTGTTTTCTGAAGCCAAGAAACAGTGAGAGACAACCTGAGATAAGGTTTTACTACAGGAAAGTTCTAATGGTCATTATTTCTGCTTTGTTTTATAGCTTAAAAAACAGAGTGTGATTTTAGAACTGCAACTGTGACAGAGTGATACAACGTTATAAAAAAAAAAAGCTAGATAACTGAAAATAAACACACCAGACACTTTTATTTGCTACTAATGTTCTATTCATCATCCATACTACACAACCCATTCATTATAGCATACTTTTTTTTTTTGCTTCAGTTGTCCTTTAAGCTGCTAAGAATGTAAGGGAGCACTATTTTCTGAAGCAAAGCTTGTGAATAGATTTTTTTTTACTACTGTAATAGAGGATTGCCTATCTGGGAAACACTATGGGCCTGATTCACAAAGCGGTGCTAACAGTTAGTATGCTGGTGAAAAGCCCTTTATCACGCCTAAACTCAGTTTAGGCATGATAAGTTTAGGTGTGATAAGTTTAGCTGTGATAAGTTTAGGTGTGATAAGTTTAGGCATGATAAGTTTAGGCGTGATAAGTTTAGGTGTGATAAGTTTAGGCATGATAAGTTTAGGTGTGATAAGTTTAGGCATGATAAGTTTAAGCACCAACTGCGTTAGCACCGCAGTGCACAGCTGATCAAAAGTTTTGCGCTGCTTTGCGTGCGGGACTTTGCGCGCTATCTACACTTATCTAAACTTATCACGCCTAAACTTATCACACCTAAACTTATCACACCTAAACTTATCATGCCTAAACTTATCATGCCTAAACTGGCTTTTCACCAGCGTGGTGCAATGGTTATCACGCCTAAAGTCTCTAACTGGGTTAGCACCGCTTTGTGAATCGAGCCCTATGAATTTAAAAGTTTAGTTCCACCTTAAAGTCCAAAAAATATCTTCTTCTTCTTCTTTTTCCCTTGCTTTATTCAACTTACCATCTGCTTCAGAAAAAAAAAATAGAAAAAAAAAAAAACCCTTAAAACCAAATTCCCATCCAGCTATGATTCAGACTGATGCTTTTTTAGGTATAAAAAGGCAACGAGGTCCGTCGACATGACAAATTTATCTGATAGGAGCAGAATCGTGAAAATCTTTGAAAACCTTTATAAAATATAATTCGGTTTTCCCCGCTGTCAGTGACATTTTTCATTTGAAAAGGGTTCAGACTCCGTCAAACACTGACTCCTTATCTGTACCTGTGGATTTACAAGCGCCCTCTCTTTAAATGGATTAAGAACTACAAACTTTAGAGCAGATAGTCAACAGATACACAAATACCAAAGTAAATTTAAAGCGCCGACCGTATGGCAAAATAAACAAGCTGCTCTCGATAACGCGTTTCTGAGCCATAAAATTCCAGGAAGCGGCATTTTTTTCAGCCAGATCTGCGGAAATAATAAAGAGCTTGAAAGCCGTCTGAAGCGTATAAAAGACCGGCAATACCGTATTGTGAGACAGTTATGATCTCGTAAACTTAAACTTCAGGCAAACTTTTTTTTTTTACTTATTGTAGAGCGAAGTGAATTTCTTACCAGCCGGGTAACTGATTTGTTGTCATAATTTGATTTTATTGATTTTTCCAGTCTTCAGATCCTGTTAGGTGGTAAGAACACCAAGATGGCTGCCTATTGTACTGCCTGAGCTCTGTGCTTTTAGCTGAAGAACAAATCACCACAAGTGGTAGCACCTAGTGTTGGGCGAACAGTGTTCGGCACTGTTCGGGTTCTGCAGAACATCACCCTGTTCGGGTGATGTTCGAGTTCGGCCGAACACCTGATGGTGTTCGGCCTTTTAAGTTCGGGTTCGCCCCGAACTACTAATTGGCCGCCGAACAGGGCCCCTGTTCGGCCGAACAGGGCCCTGTTCGGCCGAATACTGCCCCCCTATGGGGTCGCAGGCATAAGGGGGGAGCATGCCCCGATCGCGGGGGGGGGGGGGGGTGTCGGAAATTCCCCCCACCCCCTCCGCTAGCGCTCCCCCCTCTGCCCGCTTCCCCATACAAAAGTTTCAGGAAGTACCGGTCCGGTGGTAGTGGGTGGCTGGCAGTGGGCGGCACTGTGAAGTGAGTGACTGAGGAGGAGGAGTCCGGAGAGTGACGCGTTGAGGGAGGCCGGGCAGCGGGCGGTTCAGCAGTAGTACCGTACTACTGCTGAACCGCCCGCTGCCCGGGCTCCCTCAACGCGTCACTCTCCGGACTCATCCTCCTCAGTCACTCACTTCACAGTGCCGCCCACTGCCAGCCACCCACTACCACCGGACCGGTACTTCCTGAAACTTTTGTATGGGGAAGCGGGCAGAGGGGGGAGCGCTAGCGGAGGGGGTGGGGGGAATTTCCGACCCCCCCCCGCGATCGGGGCATGCTCCCCCCTTATGCCTGCGACCCCATAGGGCCCCCAAAAGCGGGATGTTCAGGAAGTTCGGGGTTCGGCCCGAACATGCCGAACATTGCGGCCATGTTCGCCGAACTTTCCCGAACCCGAACATCCAGGTGTTCGCCCAACACTAGTAGCACCTACACTATGAGTGTATGCACAAGACCACAACATCTGGGGGAAAGGAGGAAGGTGTGAAGATAGCATCTGTGACTTCTCTGAAATCTTTGAAGCACAGTGTCCTATCTCCCCAACCCACCTACAGATGAAAGCTTTTGTTTGCTCTCTGCTAATGTGTGCGATAAAATAATTACATCAGTCTTTATCTGCATGAAATTTCTGCAGGCCTCCTCAGAAGTAGGGCAATAAAGGCCTCTGCTAATGTAAATGTAAAAAGAAGAGGTAAAAAATGTAAGTTTTTTTTAATAATGAGCCACATTGTTGGCATGCATTTTAATGTGATATTGAGATGCCTTGGGTGCTAAAATAGTGCTCAGTTCACTTTAATTGTTTCTTGTGAACATGGGAGACATTGAGGAAAAAACTCACCAAGGTGATTCACATCACTATTGAGGTGCTTGTAGTACTACTGTAGTGATGAGCGAAACATTCTGCTAATATGCAAATTTCCACTGAGGAAACTGAGCCAATCAAATTCAACAGCTGCTGATCAGTTATCTGGCAGCTGGGCAATTAACCAGCAGCTAGAAGTTTTGATAGGCTAAATCTTCCTCCTTGGGTTAGTGGATATTTGTATGTTTGAAGATGTTTTTTCTTATCACCATGTTTCAGCAACGCCTGTAAGAAGTGTTTTGTTGACCTGAAATAATGGCTTCTGTGGCACCCAAATTTCTCCATCGCTCTTTTTGCGTATACGCCTGCTGCACATAGAAGGGGACTCATCAAGAAAGTTGGCCTGGGGGCGAAACAAGTATAAGTCAGGCCTTGTCAGTTTTCTTTGCACTAGTTTTGATAGGTTGGCTTTAACCCTCTGGGCGATAATCCCGAGCTAAGCTCGGGGTAAGCCGCTGCAGAGGATTTCTCAGGCCCTGGTGGGCCTATTTGCATAATTTCTTTTTTTGTTGAATGCAGCTAGCACTTTGCTAGCTGCGTGTATATACCGATCGCCGCTGCTCCGCGCTGATTCGCCGCTACTCGCCGTGCCGCGCCACCCCCCCCCCAGACCCCGTGCGCAGCCTGGCCAATCAGTGCCAGGCAGCACTGAGGGGTGGATCGGGACTCCCTCTGTCGTCACACCATCGTTGACGTTGATGACGTCATCCCAATCGTCGCCATGGCGACATGGAAGCCAAACAGGAAATCCCGCTCTGAACGGTATTTCCTGTTTGCTATGATTGCCGGAGGCGATAGGAGGTGGTGGGGGGATGCCGCTGCACAGCGGCTATCACGTAGCTAGCGCTAGGCTAGCTACATGATTAAAAAATAAAAAAAATTTTAAAAAAGTGCTGCGCCGCCCCCTGGCGATATTATTGTATCGCCTAGGAGGTTAAAGTCAAGTCCAAACATTTTCCAGCTAGCACTGTGATTAGACACAGCTGTGTTCAATGTGACAGTGTTACTTATTTTTACTCATCACATGACACAAATCCACAGGGTGATAAGGTGGGCACCTATTTATATTCTGGCTTCAGGAGCATAAAGAGATGATTTGCATATTCAGTAGCGGTGCATTGTGGTTAACCACAGATGTTCATTTAAAGATGAATTACTGCAAATACATTCTGTTTTAAAAAGGAAAACCAAACTAAGCATGGCCTACAAGCAATTCACTTTTTCTCCAAAGTTTTCTCCTAGGTTCACCTGAGTAAGCTGGCAACATAGAGCGAAACACGTTGTGTACATAACATTCTATGCTCATTACCTGAGTTGTCATTATTTAGAAGGTAAGCTAGTCTTCCTTTTTAAATCAGGGAGATAAAAGATTTTACAATGGGCAAATACAGACAAAATAATTTATAAATGAATGTTGTAAAAATATAAGCAAGTTTAATCATTAAGTTACATTCAGTAAATATCCTCTTTAAGAAAAAACACAGTAAAATGATATTGATAAAGGAAGCAGAATGTATCCATTTTTCGGTAGTTTTTCAGCTGAACATGCTTACCGCTTCTGACTGAAACATGTTTGTAGGAAACAGATGAGAAGAATCCAATGAACTAATTAATTAGCGGTCAAAGATAGCTCAGCTGGTGCTGCGCCCGCGCTTATCTTATTGTGTTAATGCTGCATACTTTACAACCAGTTATTAATCAAACATTTATGATTGTTTTTTGAACGTGGAAAGAAAAGAGAACAAAACCAGTGACTCCGCACACAATGAACCACTAAAGGCAAGACTAGAACAAAAAGTAGGGCGATATAGGCCACATGAGCCATAGCAGGGCACATACTAAACTTACAAAGCTATTGGGATAATCCTACCTAATAGAAAGGCCAGTTATCTGCGTCCTCCTATATCCATGCATGCCACTGTAGTGCGCATGCGCAGATAGCAAGCAGAGGTCGTGGCTGTGGGCGAGTGCGTGTTGTTTGCGGCAATACAGGGGCACACATCAAACTAGTGCCCGTTAATGTAGTGCGCCTGATGGGTAGTAAGGACAATAACTTACTAAGTGTCCAACCAGCTTTGGTCTCTGAGCACCAAATCATCTCCTTACAAAATATTGCGGTTAATGCTTCACTTAGGCCACGTGAAAGCGGTAACATATCCAGAAGCGCTGTGCAACGTGCAAAACATACAACGATGGGCAGCATAGATACATGAGCAATTCAACATAGTGTACAATCGGGAAAGGCAGGTGAATAGACACCATACAACGAAAAAGCACAGAGACCACGGGAGCCCCAACAGTGTATTGTGTCACGCAAGGGTTAGAACAGTAGTGTAAGGAAAGGTGGTACTCACAAAGGGAGGGGCAACCAATCACGAGAGACAGGTGGAGATGTATAACCCGACTCCACTCGGGCGTCCAGGGCAAACTGTATGTGGTCGCATTCCTCATCTAAAAAAAAATACCACTGGTCCTGGTGATGGCAGAGACCCAACAAGGGCCAGGGAGGGTGAACAAGCACAAAAGGGAGGAGAAGAGAAGACAAAATTCAAATGAGAAATTAACTTTATTATGCTCTGGCAATGCGTTTCGTGGGCATGTACCCACTTCCTCAGGCAGATTAAAGTGCCAAAGGGTGCTTGTATCCAAGATTTGAGCGGCTCACATGAATTTTATCTTCACTGAGGTAAGCCACCTCATTTCTTTTCTCATTTATTTGGTTTTAATATACCCATGGGCAAATCTTCACCCCCCTTTTGTACAATCAGGACAACCGTGATAGATGAACTAGTACATACAACTGATGTGTAGTTTGGATAACGTCACCAATACGGATAGATGTTGATTTGATAAATTGCACAAAACAGGAAACAAAAGAGGGAAGTTCCTGCCCTTTGGAGCTTACAATCTAGAGGGTAGTGGGGTTGAGGCACTGGGGGGTAGAAAAAAGGGGTCAATGAAAAGTATGCTTCACTTCTACTGTTAAAGAGAACCTAAACTGAGAGGGATTTGGATGTTTTCTGTTAATCAATACCAGTTGCCTGGCAGCCCTGCAGATCTCTTTAGCTGCAGTAGTGGCTGAATCCCACACCTGAAACAAGTATGCAGCTAATCCAGTCTGACTTCAGTCAGAGCACCTGATCTGCATGCCTGTTCAGGGGCTGTGGCTAAACGTATTAGAGACACAGGATCAGCAGGATTGCCAGGCAACTGGTATTATTTTAAAAGAAAAAATCCATATCCTTCTCAGTTTAGTGTAATTGCCTTCTTAAAACAGAAGGAAATTTGCAATAATTCAGTTATAAATGAACATTTGTGGTTACCCACAATGCACTACTACTAAATATGCAAATTATCCCTTTTCGCCCTTGGTAAGACAAGCAAGCATCCAGAACCGCTGGTGTATAGCAAGCCTATCGCTTTAAAGGATAACCAAACTGACATGTGACATTATGAGATAGACATGTGTATGTACAGTGCCTAGCACACAAATAACTATGTTGTGTTCCTTTTTTTCTTTCTCTGCCTGAAAGAGTTAACTATCAGGTATGTAAGTGGCTGGCTCAGTCCTGACTCAGACAGGAAGTGACTACAGTGTGACCCTACCTGATAAGAAATTCCAACAATAAAACACTTTCCTAGCAGAAAAATGGCTTCTGAGAGCAAGAAAGAGATAAAAAGAGGAATTTCTTATCAGTAAGGGTCACACTGTAGTCACTTCCTGTCTGAGTAAGGACTGAGTCAGCCACTTACATACCTGATATTTACCTCTTTCAAGCAGAGAAAGAAAAAAAGGAACACAGCATAGTTATTAGTGTGCTAGGCACTGTACATACACAGGTCTATCTCATCATGTCAACTGTCAGTTCGGGTATCCTTTAAGTTTTACACAGCCATATCAAACCCACATGTAGACAGCCTGTTTCAGACTTTTGGTCCTCATCAGTACATGGCAGGGATTGATAAGGCTGTACGAAATAGGGCTTGGACGAGTACAACAGAGTAAGCAAGCAGCTCAGGGTGACCCAAACTACTAGGAATGTATAGGGGGATAAAAGGAACCACAAAGCCCTTCTACTAAAAAAGCAAAGCTTGGTGTAATTGCCTTCTTAAAACAGAAGGAAATTTGCAATAATTCAGTTATAAATGAACATTTGTGGTTACCCACAATGCACTACTACTAAATATGCAAATTATCCCTTTTCACCCTTGTTAAAGAGACTCTGTAACATTAAAAAGATCCCCTGGGGGGTACTCACCTCGGGTGGGGGAAGCCTCCGGATCCTAATGAGGCTTCCCACGCCGTCCTCTGTCCCACGGGGGTCTCGCCGCAGCCCTCCGAACAGCCGGCGACTGTGCCGACTGTCAGTTCAATATTTACCTTTGCTGGCTCCAGCGGGGGCGCTGTGGCGACTTTCTGCACGGAAATAGACGGAAATACCCGATCTCCGTCGGGTCCGCTCTACTGCGCAGGCGCCGGAAACTTGCGCCTGCGCAGTAGAGCAGACCCGACGGTGATCGGGTATTTCCGCCTACTTCGGCGCCGAGAGGCATCAGAGCGCCTGCGCAGGAGCCAGGAAGGTAAATATTGCGTCACGGCTGTACGGAGGGCTACAGCGAGACCCCCGAGGGACGCAGGACGGCGTGGGAAGCCTCATTAGGATCCTGAGGCTTCCCCCACCCGAGGTGAGTACCCCCCAGGGGCCGTTTTGTCGTTACAGTTCCTCTTTAAGCCAAGCAAGCATCCAGAACCGCTTCTCAGTTTAGGTTCCCTTTAAGGTTTGCATTTACCGGTAACACACTGCATGCAGTGTATTATACTGCAACCCACAATGCTTTGCAGTGCAGTAAGCCATGTTACAAAGAGGACGTTACAATGCACCGCAATGCAGCAATGCACCACTGTGAATGAGGCCTTACAGTTTTGTTAAAAATGTCCAATGCCTGCTATCTTACCTAAGCTGGCCCTACAATCTCCCAACAGGTCAGGCAGAGTTCGAAAAAAAAATCATGGCAGATTTGCTGTTTTTTTTTTCTGAACGTTTAAGGATCTGTGTTAATGATTTTTGTGCACTTTAAATTTAGACGGCAACCCTGTTTTGTTTTTTTTCTATATGGGATGTGCGATTTGTGTTTCAATGCAATGGGAACACAGAAATATTGTGTGTGTTTTTAATGTTAATTAGCTCCCCCTCCTCCACCATCACTAACCCTAAACTTATCCCTTTTCCTGACAACGTTTTATCACTTATCCTGACCTGACCTTTAGGCACCTTTCAAATTGTTGCATTGCATTGGCCTGTTTTAATGGCAGGCCAACCCTACAGCAATGAAAGTTTATGAGGCCTTCCATACCGACGTGATGTGACGAAAGTGACGTTTTTGCTGCATACCCGACGTGAGCGCATACCTGCGTTACTGGTCAACTTGCACGGTGACGTGCGGCAGACCAGAAGTCATGTAAGTTTATGGCAACGCGTATATATTTTTAAGCTATTTGCATGTAGTGTTGAGGCGCGCATGCGCAGAAGCACATTTTTTTCAATACACTTGGTGCAATTCATCTTTTCAGCCACAGGAAGTGAGCGATAGAGAGCCTCACTTCCTGCTGGGCCCGCTGCCAGACGGATATCACCACGTATTAACGCAGAAATCCCCAAATGCTGTTTTTGGCGTTGCGGTACGACCCTTGCATTGCACCGCTAATGCTGGTTAGCAGTGTAAGCCGGCCTTAGCCTTGTGATTTTCTGCACTGCAAGGGACCCTCAGGAGCCTATTAACAAAGCATTGATAGACTGCCACCATACAGTTCACCCCACACTGCTATGCACCAGGAAACAAAACAACATTATAAAAGGTCATTTGCACAAAGAGCAGTGACACTCTCCTTCCTACTGCTCCCCAGAGACCAATAAGAGAGCAAGATAATATCCTGAACTCTCATTAGAAGATACTGCTGCAATTGAAGCCTGGGGGTGATGGTCAAATTTCAGCTCCTCTCAGTGGGCGGGATTTGCGATTATTATGCAAGCTCCTGGTTCCCCCATAGTCTTGAATGGAGTGCGCCAGCACTGAGGCAGTGAAGCTGTTTATTGCAAAGGGATGCAATGAGGCATTAGCGATTCACCTCATTACATCTCTAGAAACGGTAACGCCTGCATTTCACATCGGGACATTTTAACACAACCTTATAAACTCGATCACGTAAGGGGTCAAGATCGATAACATGGTCTAAGGCTCGGGCCAAATTGTTTATTACGATTTAACATTTATTGAACAGTCTTAAACTAAGTGGCATGACCAAGGGGGGGCAGATCCTCCCCTTCTGCAGAGTACTGTATTAGAGCAGTTTAATATTTACCTGCTCCGGAGCTGCTTCCGGTCTCTTAACTTTCTGACAGCCACACGCACTATGCTGGCTCTCTGGCTCCAAATGCATGTCACGTGACCGGGAGAAGGAGGTATGGAATCATGTGACTGCCAGGAAGTACAGAACAGACACAACCCATCGCTGGAGCAGGTATTGCATTGCTCATTGTGCTACTCTGCTATATGGGGAAAGAGTGTCGGGTAAAGGGGGTGGAGCTAAACCCTAATTTTGCTAGGAAGGTCCCCTGAGTTTTCACTGCACCCCTGGCAGACAATGTTACAATCAGACACACTTTCACCGGTGTGCTTCTTTGGATGGAAAGGCAGTGTGCCGTCGTTCTTTTACTGCTTACAATGATAAGCATTTGTAGCTCTTGAGGGCCACATAATATGGCAAGGAGGGCCGCATTCGTCCCTCCGGCCCTTGTGTTTGACACATGTGTTATAAATGGACCACAGTGTGTCAGCAGGCAGCTCATTTGCCCTAATAACACCAGCTTGGTGCAGGAACAGCCGACCACAGCAACAGAGAGGCAGCCTACGAAATCTTACAGTCAGCCGCTAACCAACGAGCAGGGCTCCGGCCGGACTGAAAATCCCTTGCGCTGAGAATATATGCAAGTAAATTGGAAATTTGGTGAATGCCCAAAGGCAGGGGAAGAGATTAATGTAATATGATTCCATCCTCACCGTCACAAAAATAAAAAACACTAAGAAGAAAAAGACTAAAGAAAATAAAGAAAAAATTTACAAAACACGCCGCGTTCGATCAAAAGCAAACGTTGCATCTTCGCCGGAGATAAAGCATCCTGTTTATGCTTTCTCTATTGCTCTTGAAGCAGTGTATAGTAGTTCAAGAAAATATATTATTACTCTCATTTGGCAGAGTTAGCCTGACTTATTGGAAAGCCTTTTTTTCAATTTTACTAGCGCCGTGCCAGTGTCACCACTGCGGAAAGGCACTAAAGTATCCCCGGGAACATAAAGTTAAAATATGACATTTTCTGCTCAAGTACTCTGGTCAAACCCTGATAAATCACAACAGCCAGGCAGCGATCTTATCCCGCCTGACTAAAATAAATCCCGCTGCGCACCTCCGCGTTGTTGGAAGTTGTCACTAAATGGAACTGTGACCTTATCCGATGTGTGAACTTATCCGGCAGACAAGCACATATATTGTAAAGATTAGAGAATGCGGGGAGAAATATACTTTGGATAATTGTAATCTGGGCCGTATGCAACTGGCGGAGGTGACATCATTGTCATGTGTTATTAATGGCGTGGCTGAGGGCGAGGCAAACAGATGGAATGTATTAAAGAGGCACTGTAGTGACGTGTAGTAGAAGGAAGTACATTATTCAGGACGCCCACTTTTATGGTAATTTTCCTGGTTTGAGCATCAGAAACGCTTCCTATAGCTATATATTGCTGAATAGCGGTATGTAGCCCCGCCCAGCCAGTGATGCTTCAAGCTAGGCTGTTTAAGTGTACCTGAGGGGACATGTGACATGATGAGATACATACTGTATATACTCGAGTATAAGTCTAAAAATTTAGGTCTGATTCACTTCATAGAAGTATAGGGGTAGACTTATACACGAGTCACAGGCAACTCTGACCACACCGAGTTATGTGTGTACTAATAGTGACATTGCCATTTGCAGCAATTTACCCTGTAGTGATACTTTGAGGAACGGAAATGCAGAGAAAACACAGGTCTGAAAGTCCTAGCTACAACAATTAACAAGGAAAGGGGCAGGGGAGAAATAATGGGCTGCATTAAAGTGAGTGAATAATTGCAGCACTTGGGGGGCCTGGAGGAGGTATTGGATGCATTTAAGGGACAGGAGGGGTTAATGACTGCAATACTTTATGCAGTGCAGCCATTAACCCCTCCTGAGCCCCAAGTGCAGCCATTAACTTTGCTGGGTAGACTTATACTTGAGTCAATAAAAAATTCCAGCTTAAGAGGGTTGAATATTGGAGTCGACTTATACACAAGGTCGACTTGTATTTGAGTATATACGGTATGTGTATGTACAGTGCAAAACATATTAATAACCAGGCTGTTTTACTTGTTGTAGTAGTCTGCCTGAAGGAGTTAATTATTATGCATGGAAGTCACAGCTTCTGTCTTGTCGGGAATAGTAATAGTAAACATCACTGATAGGCAAATTACAGCCATAAATGTTTTCCTGGCAGAATACAAGTTCTGAGAGCAGAGGGAGATAGAAAAAGGTCAATAGTTTATGTATTTTCATTTAGGGACACATAATAGACTGCCACTGAGCAGAGACAACAAAACATCCAATCTTTTTTGTAAGTGTTGAAATATTAAGTAAATATTAAACCATGGGATATCTAAAAAAAAAGGTCATTTTTAGGAGTAGGAGGATAAATACAATCGTGCTTTGCATCAGGTTATTTTCACCTTGAGTTATTATTATTTAGTATTTATATAGAGCCAACATCTTCCGCAGCGATGTACAGAGAATATATTGTCTTGTCACTAACTGACCCTCAGAGGAGCTCACAATCTAATCCCTACTATAGTCGTTTTTCTATGTATCGTGTGGTGTTTGTATTGTAGTCTAGGGTCAATTTAGGGGGAAGCCAATTAACTTATCTGTATGTTTTGTTTTGGGATGTGGGTATGTTTTTTTTTGGGGGGGGGGGGAAACCGGAGTGCCTGGAGGAAACCCACACAGACATCAACTTGCAGATGTTGACCTGGCTGGGATTCAAACCGGGGACCCAGCGCTGCAAGGCGAGAGCGCTAACCACTAAGCCATGTAGAATTCTCCTCCCAGAGCATTCTGGGAGACCAGGTATATTTTCTACTAGCTTTAGAACTCAGTAAATAATCATCCTGCACAGATCACCTGCCAGCAGTAAAGATGTCACCACCAGTGATAGATTTCAGAATGTAAATCAGGGAGTGGAAAGATTTTACAATGGGCAAACAGACTACTGTAAACAATCTACAAATGAATATTGTAAAAAAAAAAAGGTTATTTCATTGTTGTTTTCACTACAGAGTTTATAAGCAAAATGTGTAATTCTATCATTCAAACCACACTGGTTCTTTTTATCATTACTACTTTTTTCATATTAACATTTGAAAAAAAGAAATATATCCATTCAAAAACTAGTATAAAACTCAATGAATTAAAATTTTCAGTAGAAAAGTACATACATTTATATAGATAGTTACATCCGTCCTGAAAGAGGGACGTACAGGCCCAGATTTACATCACAGACACCTATAGGCACAGATTTCCTGGCACCCTCTTCACCCTCCATGAACAAACACTCGCTGAACCACACCGCAAGTGTGCTGGATGGCCCAGCTGTCACCTCTCCCCTAGTTCCCATCATAGGTAGCTACAGGTGCCCCTTACTATTATGTAGCCAGAACTATGCTCAGTATTAAGTAGCTAGAGGTGCACCCAGGCCAGGCGTTAGGTAGAGGAGTACCGGGCTGAAGGGAGACCTTGACAGTGGAATGCCAAGAACAGGGTGAGTAACCTCTCATTTGCACTCCACTCGGAACTCTGCACAAGGAAGAAGGAGGCACATAGGGAGGGTAGGCATGTGTCTACAGTGCCTTATGGTAAATCCGGTACTGGGGACAAATGAGGAAGTTATGAAACTGGGTTCCCAAAGAGGGACTGTCCCTCCAAAAGATGGACAGTTGGGAGCTCTGAAAACTGCCATTGCTACACATGGGTGGCTGAGTAATCATTATCACTTTGATCACAAGGGGCTAAAAAAAAAGTGCCCCCTCCATTGTCTGACCTATTCACAGTCTACCCAACTGCCCTCAGGACCCCTGATCTGCTGGTGATGCCTCACATAGCAACAGTTGGATTATCACATTTTTGTTATGACCTCAGCATGGGGGTATGGCATGGGGTGCACCTTTTCCACAGCTACAGTATCTCACCAGGAAGAGACTGAGGAGAGCAGACAAGGCTTATGCCTTGTACACACTATGCAATTTCCCGTCAGATAGACAGGTTGAATTGAATTATTTCTGACATTTCTGATCGCTTTTCTGATCAGTTTTGTATAGAAGTGATTGGAAAAACTTAATCAGAAGAACGATCAGAAATCAGATTGGACCTGTTGGAAATAATCGATTCGACGGTTTATCCAATGGGAAATTACATGGTGTGTACTAAGCATTATAATTAGCAATCAGTTGGCAGAATCTAAAGTAAAGCTTCATGCACACGAATTGGAGCGACCGCCCCAATACACCAGAGATTCTGCCGGATCATAAAGTCTTGAGTTCAGACCGAGGTCATTGTTCTCCACCTTAACTTCCCGCTCCATCAAACACTGCTCCATCACTGCCTGTCTCCATAGCGACAGAAGGCATCAGTAGTGCAAGGAGAAGGTCTGCAAAGCTCGGATGAGTACTAAAGCTGGTAACTTTTATTCCTTCAAACTAAACCTTTAAGGTTAGGCGTCGGGGGGAGCAAGTAAAGGTTAGGCATCAGGAAAGTAGGTTAAGGTTAACCGTGGAGGGCGTTGTAAAGGTTAGGTACCATAAAAGAGGGTAAAGGTTAGGTATTGGGGGTTAAATTTAGGTACCAGGGGAGGGCTTTTAAGGTTAGGCGTGGGGGGGGGGGGGGGAAGGGGCAGTGGTTTTAGGATTAGCTATCAACAGGGGTGGTGCTTAGGGTTGGGCATCGGTAGAGGGAGGGTTTGTGTGAAAATAAGGTTAGGTTTGGCTGTATTAAAATATCTGAATCGTTTGCCAAAATTTACATAACAATTAATATGATGCACCAAAACCTGCCAATGGCAGCTACAATGTCAGAGTTGTAAGAAGGGGATGGGGAACAGTGTGTTAATGATTACTACTATTCAAAGTATCTATAGAAGTGATTATTATGAGCACAGGACCAATAGAGAGCTAATACTGCAGTTGAGGGTAGACTCCTTGGACCCCAATGTGGTCACAACCTCTGCACCTACTATTGCTATTCCCCTGAATACAGGATCATTACTAATATTTTGTGTTGTTTTTTTTTGCATAGACATGGCCACTGATGACAAGAAGCACAATGTTTGGACTCACTTGACATATGGAATGTATTCCGGTTATGCTAATTATATTTGCATAATATAAGCACTTTATTTGCATCAACTTGGAATTCTTAGCACTGGTGAGGAGATTGGCGCAGCAAGCATTTTCCTAAAAGTACAACTTTTGTTTGTAAAACTTTTTTTACAGATCATTTAAAAAAAAAACATTGTAATTCTGTAATTTTAAGGGGTTGAGGGGTTGATCAAGCTAGGTGATCACTTTCACATCACTCGTCACCTCACGCACTGGCGTATTCAGACGGGGGGTTCCAGATGTATGGAATCCCCCTCCCCTGAGACATCTTTAAAAAAAATTCCATGAAATCGCTGAAGTGGGCAAGCTGGTAAATATACAGAGGCTTGCCTCCTGCAGGGTCTGTGGGAAAAACTCAGCTCTCTTACTATTGTAAAGACTGCATGTAGGCAGCTACATATGGTATTTCACAGGTTGAAAAGTTTTTGACAGTCTCTAAACTCCAGGAGGGCTGCCTGCAGCTTGTGTGAGAGGCTGACCATCCCTTACATCCTCCATACCCCTATGGATGGTATACCTATACGGAATAACTCTAGCATCTATTGATGTGATAATAAATTGACTTGATGATAATTACTCTTCACTTTTTCCTTCTGCATGATTCCAATTCCCCTTTTTAACCGGTGCCTGCAGTAGACGGTGAAGACAGGAACGCTATCGCTGTCCGCACAGTCAGGGATTTACTAAGAGACATCTCTGCGCTTCCCTTTCCTCCTGTGTGCCTGCTGCCTCCTGCACTCTGCCTCCGTGCCTTGTCCCCTTTTATAACTCTATCCCTCTGTCACTGTCGGCCGGCCTGGCTTTCCTCGCACAAATGCACATGATACAGAAATGCCAGGGACTTGGCAAGAGGCAGCTGATGATATGACTAGAGAGGGTTTTGTTGATAAGATCATCATCTGCTGCTGGACTCAAGGGCTTGCTTCTTTCCTGGGAAGAGGTGCAGCCACCCCTGATAAATGTCCCTTTGTGTGAAGATCTCTTCTGATACATGCAAAGACATTTTGTCCTCCCATCTGTTTGTTTTGTTGTGTGTTCAGGATTAATATCGCACAGTCCAATGGCTTTTGTTCGGGCACCTCTAGAAACATTAGAACTGGTCTCTCTACAGAACGCATCCTGTTCATCATCGCTGTCACTTTCCTAAACAGGAGGTGGGAAGATTCTAATTCAGCTGGAATTTATTCTACAGTAACGCAGGCATTACACGAATACAACCATCCAGTTAAAGAAAAATACTTTATTTACTGGAGAGTGGTGTAGTAGAGAAGGGGTCCCCAACCTTTTCCAACCCGGGGACCGCTGTCTGACCAAATTTTTCTCCGGGACCCGCAGGGGAGGGGGTTATAGTGGACAGTGTCGTGCGCGGTGAGTTACGGGGGGGGAGGGGTGGACGGTGGAGGCTGGGGTGCAGCGGCATAGCTAACATAGTTGACCCAGTATAAGGGGTTTAGTATCCCCAGTATTGCTTGTATAGTTACCCCAGTATAGTTAGTATAGTGCCCAGTATAGCTAGTATAGTGCCCATTATAGGTAGTATAGTGCCCATTATAGCTAGTATAGTGCCCATTATAGCTGGTATAGTGCCCAGTATAGCTAGTATAGTGCCCCAGTATGGCTAGTATAGTGCCCAGTATAGCTAGTATAGTGCCCAGTATGGCTAGTACAGTGCCCATAGTGCCCAGTATAGCTAGTATAGTGCCCAGTATAGCTGGTATAGTGCCCAGTATAGCTAGTATAATGCCCAGCATAGCTAGTATAGTGCCCAGTATAGCTAGTATAGTGCCCCAGTATGGGTAGGTAGTGCCCAGTATAGCTAGTATAGTGCCCAGTATGGCTAGTATAGTGCCCCAGTATCGCTAGTATAGTGCCCATAGTGCCCTGTATAGTATTATAGTGCCCAGTATATCTAGTATAGTGCCCCAGTATAGCTAGTATAGTGCCCAGTATAGCTGGTATAGTGCCCAGTATAGCTAGTATAATGCCCAGCATAGGTAGTATAGTGCCCAGTATAGCTAGTATAGTGCCCCAGTATGGGTAGGTAGTGCCCAGTATAGCTAGTATAGTGCCCAGTATGGCTAGTATAGTGCCCCAGTATCGCTAGTATAGTGCCCATAGTGCCCAGTATATCTAGTATAGTGCCCCAGTATGGGTAGGTAGTGCCCAGTATAGTTAGTATAGTGCCCAGTATATCTAGTATAGTGCCCCAGAATGGGTAGGTAGTGCCCAGTATAGCTAGTATAATGCCCAGCATAGCTAGTATAGTGCCCAGTATAGCTAGTATAGTGCCCCAGTATGGGTAGGTAGTGCCCAGTATGGCTAGTATAGTGCCCAGTATGGCTAGTATAGTGCCCCAGCATCGCTAGTATAGTGCCCATAGTGCCCAGTATAGTTAGTATAGTGCCCATTATAGGTAGTATAGTGCCCATTATAGCTAGTATAGTGCCCATTATAGCTGGTATAGTGCCCAGTATAGCTAGTATAGTGCCCCAGTATGGCTAGTATAGTGCCCAGTATAGCTAGTATAGTGCCCAGTATGGCTAGTACAGTGCCCATAGTGCCCAGTATAGCTAGTATAGTGCCCAGTATAGCTGGTATAGTGCCCAGTATAGCTAGTATAATGCCCAGCATAGCTAGTATAGTGCCCAGTATAGCTAGTATAGTGCCCCAGTATGGGTAGGTAGTGCCCAGTATAGCTAGTATAGTGCCCAGTATGGCTAGTATAGTGCCCCAGTATCGCTAGTATAGTGCCCATAGTGCCCAGTATAGTATTATAGTGCCCAGTATATCTAGTATAGTGCCCCAGTATAGCTAGTATAGTGCCCAGTATAGCTGGTATAGTGCCCAGTATAGCTAGTATAATGCCCAGCATAGGTAGTATAGTGCCCAGTATAGCTAGTATAGTGCCCCAGTATGGGTAGGTAGTGCCCAGTATAGCTAGTATAGTGCCCAGTATGGCTAGTATAGTGCCCCAGTATCGCTAGTATAGTGCCCATAGTGCCCAGTATATCTAGTATAGTGCCCCAGTATGGGTAGGTAGTGCCCAGTATAGTTAGTATAGTGCCCAGTATATCTAGTATAGTGCCCCAGAATGGGTAGGTAGTGCCCAGTATAGCTAGTATAATGCCCAGCATAGCTAGTATAGTGCCCAGTATAGCTAGTATAGTGCCCCAGTATGGGTAGGTAGTGCCCAGTATGGCTAGTATAGTGCCCAGTATGGCTAGTATAGTGCCCCAGCATCGCTAGTATAGTGCCCATAGTGCCCAGTATAGTTAGTATAGTGCCCAGTATATCTAGTATAGTGCCCCAGTATGGGTAGGTAGTGCCCAGTATAGCTAGTATAGTGCCCAGTATAGTTAGTATAGTGCCCAGTATGGGTAGTATGGTGCCCAGTATGGCTAGTATAGTGCCCAGTATAGCTAGTATAGTGCCCAGTATGGCTAGTATAGTGCCCAGTATAGCTAGTATGGTGCCCCAGTATGGGTAGGTAGTGCCCAGTATAGCTAGTATAGTGCCCAGTATGGCTAGTATAGTGCCCAGTATGGCTAGTATAGTGCCCAGTATGGCTCAGAACCGCTCTTGGTGTGCACCAGCCCCTACATATGACCCAGCAGAATCATATGCATAGTGCAGCCCCCTACACGCCCCTCACCAGTGACATACTCACTGCTGGACAGAAAGTACAACACTGGGATTTCCGTCGTATTCCCATCACCCGCGCATGCGTGGCCGCAACACCGGCACCAACCTTTTCACAAGGTTTGCAATGCCCATTGCCTTACATTACTTCTGCTGCCATGGAAGAGGGTACCGCACTGTTGACTTTGCAGCGGTAAGTGTGCTAGGCCCCATTGCCTTGCTTTAACCTTTGCTAAAACAAGGTAACGCAACACACATTTGCAATGCAAGTGTAAAAGGGGCCCCTTTATGAAAGGTATTTACAAATTACCCTGTCGTCCCGGGTGCCCCTGTACACATAAAATATTTTTAGGAGTCATGTTGTAAACCTGTCATTAAAGCTCCAGTTATGGCACAAACTATTTCCTAGCCATGTCTAGGTACTCAGTGGTCTGCTATTGCTACTTCCTGCATGACATGTCTGTGCTATAGGCTACAATCTTCTCAGAGGGGGTCGGTGTGTGCCTTCCCTCTTGAAGTTTAATCAGCAGCATGATGTAATCTGAGCAGCAGCTCCACCCACAGGGTCTGAAACTAACTCCCTACATTGCGTTGTTTCTGGTCACGTGATGAAAACTTTAAGACAAATTTTTTTAGATGCAGAAGTCTGATTTTGAGGGCCAATTCACAATAAGCATGATTTTCATGAAGCACTTTAGGCACGGCACACGCTTGTCCCTGCAATATTGTGGGTGTATTTTAATGTTTCTGTCACTCTGTGGTCGCATTTTCGTTCATGCTTTCCTTGTGTAATTTTTCATTTTCCCTACATGCGTACACATGTATTTTAATCATTAAACAAATGCATGAAATCACAGAAAGTTGCAGACTCATTTTAAAAAATAAAAAATGATTAAATTGCAGTGTTTTTTACATTTTCAGTGAAAAAAAAGGCACTAAGCATCACTGCGCTTTGCCCTTATAAATAAGCCAGTTGGTCTTTAATAAAGAAAACAAATGCAGTCACACCGAGTGTTTTTTTATGTATACATATTAAGAAAAGTGATAATTTTATTGCCAAACATGCAATTATCATTAAACCTCTCAAAATCAATATTCAGACATGTATGAAGAAAAAGGAGCACCTTATATTAATAGTTATTTCCTGCCATGAAAAAGCAAATTACAGAGTCGCTGTTTTAAGCTGATTTTTAATGTATGAAATACACACAAGCAGCCAAAGCAATGAAAAACACAGTAAAAACACTGCAGACAGTCCTGATGGCAATGCAGTCTCGTAAAATACCTGAAGATAAACTATACTCAATAAAGAGCATTTTCACAATCTGCAATGTCCAGTCATCCTAAAATGGCAATACACTTTCCAAATAAGACCACTTCCCAGGTCAGACTAAAAGGACAACAATTACATCCATAAGTTTAGGACTACTTTACTTCTTCAGCAGCTTTATAATTATAGGACACCTGAACTAAGAGGAACACGGAGGCTGCTATGTTTATTTCCTTTTAAACAATACACATTGCCTGGCTGTCCTGCTGATCCTCTGCCTCTAATACTTTTAGCCATAGACTCTGAGCAAGAATGTAGATCAGATGTTTCTGACTGAAGTCTGACCCCATGCTTGTTTCAGGGCAAGGGTCCAGATACTACTGTGGCCAAAGAGATCAGCAGGACTGCCAGTCAACTGGAATTCATTATTAAAAGGAAATACTGTAAATGTAACAGCCTCCACATTACTCACATTTCAGGTGCCCTTTAAGTAAACTGTGCTGAAAAAAAAGACTAAGGAAGGAACCTGTCAGAATTTAGTCACACTTCTTATGCACATTTAAAGTATTTTTAATATGTAAATGTTTTTGTTCCAAAAAATTGTAGTTTTTTGTGCAAAGCAAAAATACAAAGTAACCGGTTTGAGCGATTATGTATTCTTCAGGAAGGTCCAGCTGTCTGCTCACTCCTCACTTCATTGTTTGAAGCGAATAATCCTGATAAAAGTACTGTTACAAAGCTGGGTGTAAAATATTGGCAAAAGCACTTTACTGACAATCTATTGGCCTCCTCCGGCACCTGAAATTACAGACGTCAAACATATACACCTGTTTGTTCTCTTTATGAATAAGCCTTTATGATGCTTTTAGCTTAGCCCCACCCTCTCCACTAAGTAGCCCTGCCCATCTCATGTCCTGGTCTCTTTGGTGGTCCCTCTGGTGGTCCACCTGTAAGCAGCTGAAAGACGGAAGGGGTTAGGCGAACATGGAAGAGACACAACCAAACTGACAATGTCAAGGAAAGCCCCTTCTCATAGTTCTTGTATGTACATGGCACTATGCCGCCCGGTCATTTTGGCGCAGGGTGAACTGAATGATGGCTCACCCTGCTGCCGGTGAAATTCCGGGCGGGGTTAATTACTATTCCCCCTCCAAGCTGTAGGAGCTCTGAGGGAGAAGTATTTCGAGGTCTGGCAGTTGACAAATACCCAAATTACCCATGCGCAGGCCGTGGACTATAGAATTGCTGCTATAGCCACACCAAATTTAGGCGCTACCCGGCGCGGAGCATGCGCCAAGAAACCCTGCCTCGAGTTCTGGTATCCCAAACAGTTCATCATGCAGAAACCTCCATAGGTCACTTATACTTACAAGTCCAGTTGGTAAAAATGAGCACAAGTTTTAATATGGCCGGCGAGAGGTCAACACGTCACGTAGCAAACTGAATACCTTTAAATATTCTCATCAAATATGGAAACCTTATTAAGCATATTTGTGAATTCCATTACTGTCTCCTTTGCTTAACTACCTTTTACATTTACTGGTCCTTTAATGCATCATCACAAAATTGTATGCATTTTATGAAGCAATTCGTTTTTACAGGAGTAATATATGCCGGAGTCAGGTGGCAACTGTAAACCTTTCGGATGGTTCCCTCGTGCGGGGGAAGGGAGTATAGGATCATTTACTTTTAACTATTTACAAGAAAATCACAGAGGTTTTAACAGAAAATAGGCAAGTTGATGAGGCTGATTGATTTCCGGCCATGTGAATGAGTCAGAAGACTTTTTAGAAAATAAATAAAATAATAATTAAAAAACAAAACAAATATATGAGATTATTAATTTTATCTAAGGAATGTTGACTGAGATCACCCTGCAATGTGTGTGGGCACCTTAAAGTGAACCTCCAGACTAAAAATCTACTCAGCAGCACAGAAAAGACTTGGTGTTTCTTTAACAGTTTCACAGAATCAGAACTTTGTTTTTCTTACCCAAGCCTCATTTTTAGTTAAGCTCAGTCCCATCAAAGAAATCTGCCCGGGCATTTTTCCCCTGATGCTGTGGAAAGCATGATGAAATTTCTGATGTTGTTGTTCTCGTTGCCTAGCAACTGGGAGGGGTGATCAGGACCCAGGACAGTTAGAACTGTGTCTCATGCTCCCGGTCACCTCCTTTCAACCAAATAAATGGCTGCCCCGTGAAATCACAATTATTTGCCTGTTCTTTTAAAACAGAGATTATATTACCTATCTATTTTAATTAACATAACTAATGTAACTTAATCACAGTATGTTTGTTTATGCTGAAGTTCCTCTTTAAATGGGTTTTATAATGCACATACTCTAGGTCACCATGGCACATGGTGGGTGTGGCCAAATAGGCTGTGATTTCCACGCAAACCTTAAAGGGAACCTGAAGAAAGAGGAACAGGAGGCTGCCATCTTCATTCTCTAATAAACAATGCCAGTAACAAGACCTACTGTATGTACTGATGCCCTGCCTCTAACACTATAAGTCAGTGTTGAGTTGCTAGGCTGACAAAAATGGTGCAGAGGCTCCAGGGAACGCAGTAAAGTTGAGGGGGGAGAACTGGAGGGGAACATCCAGCTCAGGGGATGAATGTGCTAGTGGCATGGGGTCCCCCAGGTTAATTTTGCCGCAGTGTCCTATTGGGGTTTGAACCTGCCCTGCAGCCCCGCTAGCTGTGCTACTCCCTTCATTGACTCTTGCAGGAAAGAAGTTGAGGGGCAGGTCCCGATTGGTTAGGTGATGACCAGCAGTTTGTCCACACCTCCTCTCCCAGAAGGCATTGTGGCACAGTGGGTCCTGACTGTTTAGTCCGTGTAATAGTTGCTAGGCTACTGAGAGAGGGAGGAGGGCATTTAGTTCATAAAGAGTTTTCCTGGGCAAGGGGTTTAAAAATGAATGATTAGTTGTGCTTAGTTTTCCAATCAAATTATAAAACAGGGGGAGGCCTCAACATTTCCACAGCACAGAACTGACTCTGAAGGAAAGCGGTTATTTTTGAAGCAATTGAATGGCTGCTTTAGATTATTTGCAGATAATTTGAAATCCACATTGTATAAAGCAATTGCATTCAAATGTATCTGTGTGTGGCGAACATATGTGTTAAGTTTACTGCTAGAGCATAAGGTTAATTTCAGGGGATGACTTGTATAACATATTCATTATTGTTTACATAATCTTCACTTTGATGAATTTTCAGATGTTTCTTAGTGTGAAATGTTTGTGCTGAGTTTTAACATTGGTAAAAAGAAGTATTTTGAGAGACAGTCCAGGCAACATGGTGAATAGGTGGCTAGAACTATTGTCTCATACCGCTAGGACATCAGGCTTGAATCCTGGCCAGGACACTACCTGCAAAGAGTTTGTTTGTCCTTCTCATCTTTTTTCCTATAGGCATTCTGGTTTCCTCCCACAAGGCAGGTGCACAGGGGAGGGCTCTGGGTGCCCAAGCACCCCCCTTCCTCCGGACTTCCTCCTTATTACGAGTCTGTGGTTTGGAGTCAACTGGAGGGTTGCAGCAGACTTTCAGTAAGTAGCTTATACTCACTAGTTGCCAACAGACTCAGGTGGCACAGCCACGAAGATGCAGGAAGTTCCTCAAAGCTTGGTGTCTCCATGGCAACCACATGTCGAGCATGTCAGACAGCATTGTTGCCATCCTGACATCATGACAGTGGAGACACAGTTGCCAAGGAGACAGAAAAGAGGAGGAGGAAACATGTGGCCGCTGGTGACAGTTATGACTGACTCCAAACCATTGAATGCAACCAGCACCTCTGTGACTGAATGTGTGTGTCAAGGGGAGGGGCTCAGGGGGATGGTTTGGGACAGTGGGAGAGCCTTACCACTCAGGTTTGGTACTATTGTTCATTTTTGGGGGAGGGTCACATGTCACTGGAGAGCAAGAGGGTTAGGGGAAAGATCCCCCACCAGACCCGGGACAAGGTCCTCCAGCACCCAAGGCTGAGACACCAAAATGCGCCCCTCCATCCCTGCCACCCCAGCCATCAAACACTGATTGCTATTAGACTAAGAGGTGCCACAGGGCCCACAACCTCCCCAACACCTTAATCTCTAGATATCTGGCTTGCAATCACTGCCATGTATCCCTTTTTCTTATTTCTTTCTGCTTTAAACACAATTAGGAATGACAGCTGAATGAATTCTGCGCCCCCTCCTACACTGCGCCCTGAGGCTGGAGCCTCTCCAGCCTATGCCTCGGCCCGGCCCTGTCCCCCACCACCTGTTGGTTGGTACTACTGTGCATTTCAGGAAAGGGGGGGGGGGAGGGGGGAGGTGTGTGTTTTAAATTTGAGCACCCCCCACTTAAGGACCCTCTGCACGGCCCTTGTAGGTTAGTTAAACCTCCCCCCTCACGTAGATATAAATTGCCATAGACTATAGTGGGAAACATTAATGTGACTATGGCAGGACTCAGTGAAATCAGTTAAAGAGGATCTCCATCCTAAAATACAAAATCTTGCAGAGCTTCTGTAATGAAAAGTTATATTTACCTGCGGTGTCTTATCCCACGAAGAAGTCCCGAAGACCCCGCATCACTCCACTTCTGGCGCCTGGGCCTGCCTACCCTCTCTCCTGCAGTAAACAGCTTGGCGTTTTTCCTCCGGGTAGGGAGGTGAGGTTGGGCCAGGCGCTGGAAGGGGAGTGACGCAGAGTTGTTGGGACGGCTTCGTGGGACAAGACAAATATATATAACTTTTCATTACAGCAGCGCTGCAGGATTTTGTATTTTAGGATGGAGATCCTCTCTAACCTGTTGCACACTTGCATGCAAATGCTTTCATGCAAATTAATCATGCAAGAATCAATGCTCTCCTGAAAGTTAAACACTGGGCCTTAGTTTCAAAATAATACATTCTCTTGTATAATAACGTACACCATGCAGATGTTCCCCAGAATTCGCATGTGTTCTTACTCTTGCCCTCTAACATGCATAGTGTAGACATGCAGACTTTCAGCGCATCAAACCTAAGCTCCTAAGATTAGGAGTAGATATACTGTAGTCCTCTTTAGGGACAGACAGTGCATCAAACTAATCCCACAATGGAGCTAACACATTATATACATGTGCATAAGCTGTGTGCATACTGACAATGGACACAGACAGGAGAAGGAGGAAGTGCACTGGATCAAACCCTGGTCACGGGGTTGTTACAAGAAAAAAACACATAGATCCAGGCACATGCCTCAAGTTAGGACATTTAAATAAGTAATGAGGGAGGTGCTAAAGGGAGTGTTGTCAACAAAACAGAAAAATTAGTTAACCCTTTGCAGAACATTGACATGTACTGCCATGGATCAGTTGATGAGGACGAAGGAGAGACAATATCACCATAGACGTGATGGAAGAATGCAAATCACCTCAGAAGTGATGTCCGAAGAGACTCCCGCCTCCTCTCTCCACTGTATCAATGCATATTTGGTGGAAATCATTAACCACCCTGGCGTTCTGATTAAATCGCCAGGGTGGCTGCGGGAGGGTTTTTTTTAAATAAAAAAAAAACTATTTCATGCAGCCAACTGAAAGTTGGCTGCATGAAAGCCCACTAGAGGGCGCTCCGGAGGCGATCTTCCGATCGCCTCCGGCGCCCAGAATAAACAAGGAAGGCCGCAATGAGCGGCCTTCCTTGTTTTGCTTATATCGTCGCCATAGCGACGAGCGGAGTGACGTCATCGACGTCAGCCGACTTCGTGACGTCAGCCGCCTCCGATCCAGCCCTTAGCGCTGGCCGGAACTTTTTGTTCCGGCTGCGCAGGGCTCAGGCGGCTAGGGGGGCCCTCTTTCGCCGCTGCTCGCGGCGAATCGCCGCAGAGCGGCGGCGATCAGGCAGCACACGCGGCTGGCAAAGTGCCGGCTGCGTGTGCTGCTTTTTATTTCATCAAAATCGGCCCAGCAGGGCCTGAGCGGCAGCCGCTGGCGGTGTTGGACGAGCTGAGCTCGTCCAGACCGCTCAGCTGGTTAAATAAATGCAGGCTGACTACTTAGAGTAAACACACAGCACAGGCAGCACGGTGGTGTTGTAGTTAGCGCTCTCGCCTTGCAGTGCTGGGTCCCCGGTTCGAATCTCACCCAGAGCACTATCTACACTGAGTTTGCATGTTATCCTCGTGTCTGTGTGGGTTTCCTCCAGGCACTCTGGTTTCCTGCCACACCCCAAAAACATACAGATAAGTTAATTGGCTTCCCCCTAAAATTGGTCCTAGACTTCGATACATACACTACACGATATAGACATACGACTAGTATGGTAGGGAATAGATTGTGAGCCTCTGAAGGATAGTTATGTGAAAATACTCTGTACAGAGCTGCAGAATATGTCAGCACTATTTAAATGCGACATAATAACCTAAGGCCAAGTGCTAACCAAAGAACCACAAAACTATAATGTTATAGTTGGACAAGTCTACCAAAGGTGACATTACAGCAGTAGGAGGAATGTCCAAATATTTTGACAAGATAACGATGACCCTTTTCCCTCCCAGCGGGATTATCGAGGAAAAGTGCAGAAAATACATCATTTATAAGTGAAGAAAATACATCATTCATAACCATTTAGAAGCTGGACATTATCTCAGGCCTAGACTCTTGTTTAAAAACACACAAGGAGCTTTTTTTTCCCCTCAGCGACCAAAGCCCTCTGTTAGGCTCAGACGTCTTTTGAATCATGAAAGAAAGTTGACACACATGCAGGCCAAGTTTCTCAGCAACCACTCAATGGGTGGCGGAGAGGCCAGCCGCAAAGTCTTCAGGTCACCGGCTCAGAAGGACGAAGAGATCAGGGGGACCCGGCGCGAGCGTCTTTGATCACAGATAATATCTTCTATGGCTAGGGAAGAATATACAACATGCCATGCTAAAAACACAGAGCATACCATTAACCCGGGTATGTCACTAGGGTTACCCTGCTCAGAACGTACTCGGAATTCCTCTGTGAAAATTCTATATGTACACTCGCTGCAGTGTGACCTGACCTCTCATTCTCTGTAAGTGTTGCCAAGTATGCTTCAAAGCCGCTAGAAGAATATGCCTTTGTTTCACACAGGGTGACACCGATTTGGGCATATGCAAATCGAGGGTTGGGAAAACTTGTGAAAAGTCTGGTCATCTCCAGCCGAAGATCATAATGGGGGAAAGGCGTGCAATTAAATCACATCGAGTGAGAGGCATTGTGGGGAAGCCCTGATTGCCAATCACGGTTGTAAAAGTTAATTTATGCGATGGAGGGACTGTGGGTGGTCATACCGACTGTGTCGTTCTGCTAACAGGAATATCTTCAATTGCTCAAGTAAGAAAAGAAATGTAACCTATCAAAGCCAATAGCTAGCAGTCAATTAGCCAGCAGCTGTTGCCTAATCTCTGGCTAAGGGCTCTTTAAAATCTGAAATGGAGTCGGTGATAGATGTATGCCTTTTCATGCGTTCTTATATGCGTTGTGATTTACCGCAATAGTATGTCATTTTAATCCGTCAAAGCACATAGGTGATTTTATTTTTTGATTTTCAACTGTAACTGAATGCGTTGAAACGTTTAGAAACACATGCTCTTTTCAGCGCTTGCGTTTTACATTGATTTGCATTGAAACGCGTAATGCAGGCGTTGCACGATTAGCACCAGGTAACATCGAACCACAAGTCACAAAAAAGCAGCGTTAGATATGAAAGGTAAAATGAAAGTCTATGGACTTTACTCATTTTATCTTAAAAAAACGCACACAACGGCCGTTGAGTCAAAACGGCCAAATTCATCCCTGATGTGAAAGGGGACCAAGTCCTTTGATGTCTTAAATTTCTACACCTCCCTGCATCAGCGGAACCTTTATATTAGCATATGAATAGAATGTGGAATGTTTAAACAAAAAATCTTCTATTCTTTTTTTTCTAGTAGAAACCCCGAGTCATGTGACCATGGCCATCCCAAGGCTAACCTCAGGTCAAAAAGCAAATACTGGTACCTAAAAAGAAGGAAGCTTATGGATCCTCCAGAGGCTTCCAACACTGTTCTCTCTCTGCTGCTGCCTGGGGCCCTACTGCACATCCCGACCATGCACCTCTTCTTGCACAAGCGCGGCGAAGCATGGGGGCACCTGCGCAGCAGCACAGAGTCCCTCGTGGGGCTAGGCTTGTACTTGAAAAGAAGCATTATGCAGGAGAACAGAGGTGCCAAAAGGATAAAAGGAAGTTAAATGAGCTTAAAGCCAATGGGTACCGGTAAAAAAAAAGAAAAAGTCAGATACTCACCTAAGGAGAGGGAAGGCTCGGTCCTAATGAGCCTTCCCTCTCCTCTCCCGGTGCCCTCGGTGCTGCGCTGGCTCCCCCGTTCGCGTCCGCCGCCGCAGGGACTTCGGAGGTCTTCGGGAGCACTCGGGCTTCCGAAGACGGGCCGCTCCATACTACGTACGCGCGAGTGCATCATAGAGGGTGCTCGCGCATGCGTAGTATGGAGCAGCCACGTCATCCGGAGCACGAGTGCTCCCGAAGACCTCCGAAAGCTCCCGAAGGCATGTGGAAGTGGCAGTATTTGACCGAACTGGTCGAATACTGCCACGGGAGATCCTGCGCGGGACCGGGCACCGGGAGAGGAGAGGGAAGGCTCATTAGGACCGAGCCTTCCCTCTCCTTAGGTGAGTATCTGACTTTTTCTTTTTTTTACTGGTAAACATTCACTTTAAAAACCAAGTTCTTGGTAAATAGAGGAGGTAGTGGTGGACTTACCTCCTCCAAGTAGACACACAACGACTGTAATAAAGACAGTCAATATATTTTATTTATGAACTCCAAATATGCAACGCGTTTCGCAGGTTTGATCACACTTTATCAGGC
This sequence comes from Hyperolius riggenbachi, assembly GCF_040937935.1. NCBI lineage: Eukaryota > Metazoa > Chordata > Amphibia > Anura > Hyperoliidae > Hyperolius > Hyperolius riggenbachi. Next base: position 395,211,387 of record NC_090650.1, on the reverse strand, counting down.
AATAACGGAGCAATAGCATATGTGGTCAGTAGAAGGTGCCTGGCACCTCTGGCTTTGACAGAGGTGCCTGGCTCTTCTACTGACCACATACGCATGGTTGCGAGCTTCTTGTCAAATTCCTTTGGGGGGGTGTGAGAATCTGCTCAGCTGCCTGTGCAGACAGGCAGTGTTTTGACCACTGTTCACGTCTGCATTCTGCTGGTCTCTTTAAGAGAGACCTTCTGTCAGTTCTGCAGCTTGCTGCTGAGGAAATTGCATACATTCGTTATGCAAATCCCCTACCTGCCTCCTGTGATGACTGGCAGTATAAAGGTTGGGATTACCCACAGTCCTTTGCTGGTCATTCCTTCAGGGTTTGTAGTATACACTCCTAGTGAGTGTCAGCCATGCTACTTCTCGTTGAAGATTAGTTTAGAGTTATTCGTGGGACTGCGCTAGGCAGATTCCCTAGTCTAGTTAGGATTGTATTATTTGTATTGCCTGTTCTGTCTGTCTGTGGGGTGCTAACCAGAGCAGCGGTTGCTACTGGTAGGCCCTTCTGTTCTGTTATTATCTTCTCTGGATCGCACTAGCCACTTTTCGCTAGCGCTGGGGATCCTTCTGTTCTGTCTCCTGGGATCGCGCTAGCTACTTTTCGCTAGCGCTGGGGATCCTTCTGTTCTGTCTTATGGGATCGCGCTAGCCACTTTTTGCTAGCGCTGGGGATCCTACTGTTCTGCTACTCTGTACCTGGATCGCGCTAGCCACTTTTCGCTAGTGCTGTGGATCCTTCTGATCTGTCTTCCTGAATCGCACTAACCGCTAGCGGTAGCGGCTGTGGATCGTTCTGATCTGTGTTTCTGCTTGGATCACACTTGCTCTGACGGAAGAGCGGTGGATCCTTTCTGCTTAGTTCCTGTTTCACGTTTGTCTGTCTTGTCTGATTCGAAACGCTTGCTGTAGGCTCGGTGAGGTAACCGTTAAGCAAGCGCTCGCGTTCTCTGTTTCGTGTTTGTCTGTCTTTGGTTAGTTAGGCGTGCTTGTCTCTGTTGTGCGTAACACGCGGAGACCGCGCACGAACGCGTGCACTTTTGCGAATGAGTGCGGTGTTCGCGTTCAGCTAGCGTTTGTTATTTTCTTTATCTTTCTCATTGTATTATTTGCTGTGCCTTTGCTACCCTTGTGCTCTGTCCTGCTCAGTCTTGTGTCGCTATTGGCAATCGCCATTCTTGCAATTGCGTTTCCTACTTCGTTTCCGCCGTTGTGTGTTCGCCGTCGCTGGGTGGCGACTAATTTGGTGGGCACACATTGGTTCTGTCCCTTTGCTCTGTTCCCTGTGGGCTATCCAGCCCTGCCTGATTGTACCGTGTCCCGGATCTGTACAATTCCCATTTGGCATCTGTGGCTGTGCAGCGGCTGTGTTCGCCTGCACTCCACAGCGCCATCTGCCGGTGGGAATTGCCCTCTGCGGGTGCATAGCACCTAGCCTGGGTGTCCGCATTATACGCTTGTGGAGGAAATCCGCCGCGTCAGCGCACGTCTGGTGCACTGACCACGGAGACGATTCCACAATCGTTACAGGGGGTCCTTGCTTGGCACTGCAAGACCACTTCTTGCTGGGACCCTCTGAAAGCTTGCATAAATGAGTGCAGTCGCACTGTGTAGGCACAGGACGCAGCCAGCGCTAGGTGGAAAAAGTCAAACACGTTGCTCTGTGGACGAGCCCTTGTCAATGAGTTTCAGGAAGTCCCAGTGCAGAATTGGCAAGGAGGAGGGTGCGCCTCTTGATTATTCAGGGGCTTTCCTCTACTGAGGTAAGTACGCAAACTGGGCACTTTTTATCCTTATAGCTACACTTTAATGTTTTTAAAACTACTTAAAACATACAATATTATAACACGTAACAACAAAAGTATGTAATAGAAACAATCCTGCATATTTTGTACATAAAGACATCTTTCTTTGCAAGCAACATTGTAACTCAAGTCCTTTGTAGGACTATCTCTATATGCGACTATCTCTATATGTACTTAGCTTTAGTCAATCTGTATCCACCTGTTGCTGAAAGGGAACTTGAAGAACCTGAACCAAGTACAATTATTTAAAATAAACACATGATGTATCTGCAAATAAATCTTACATACTTACCTCGCCGTCAGTTCCTCTCAGAAGCTCACCATTTCCTCTTACAATCTAGTTCTAATGAGATTTAACAGAACTGAAATATATCAGCTGCTGCCAGTTATATATCAGTTGCTGTCAGTTATAACTGAAAGGACAACTGAAGTGCAAGGTAATGTCCATGTTTCCCTATGGCTCAAATTGGTGATATTACAGTTTATCAGTGTGCTGACCAGGAAGCTGTTAAGAGGTAATGGACAATTTCAAAGTGAAGGACGGAGAATTCCGTCGATCACAGTGGACAAACAGGATGCAGGAGAGGAGAAATAGATTGATGAGTAGACTACACGGGAGGTAAGTATGAGCTGCATATGATTATTTTGACTTTTAATTTTCAGTTCAGGTTTGCTTGAAACATCAATTCTGGGTGGACTGAGACATGAAATAACAGATGACAGAATCCAACCAGTTACTATGGGAAGCGCCTCGGAATTTTATCCAGTTTATAATAAACTCTATTGTGCTCAGCGTGAGCAAAGCACAGCTTGGATCTTATTTTCTGTAATTTAATGGAAAACTAACATTTGGGACTAAATGAAAGGATTGGTGAATCAGCGAGCATTTCAATAGGCTGGAGAGCCCGGGCAAAGTCTATAGACAAAATGAAGGTGAATTTGGAGCTCTAGTGGAGCATTTAATCGTCGTCTGCTCTATAGCGGCTCTGCCTCGCATGTATCACTTGGACTTTACAGCCCCATCCTCTAATGAGATGCATGGAATTCTGCGTGTCTGAATAATAATGATCAACATTCCGCTGCAGGATTATAGAGGAACTCCGCAGAGCGCTAGTCACATCCAGACTGACCACATCACATCAGTGTCATCCCATCAGAGAAACTCCGCATGGCGCTAGTCACATGCAAACTGACCACATCACATCACTGTCATCCCACCAGAGGAACTCCGCATAGTGCTGGTCACAGCAAAACTGACCAAATCACGCCAGTGTCATCCCGCCAGAGGAACTCCGCATAGTGCCAGTTACATCCAAACTGACCACATCACGCCAGTGTCATCCCGCCAGAGGAAACCCGCATAGTGCTGGTCACAGCAAAACTAACCACATCACGCCAGTGTCATCCCGCCAGAGGAACTCCACATAGTGCTGGTCACAGCAAAACTGACCACATCACATCAGTCTCATCCCACCAAAGGAACTCTGCATAGCCCTGGTCACAGCAAAACTGACCACATCACGCCAGTGTCATCCCGCCAGAGGAACTCCGCATAGTGCTGGTCACATCCAAACTGACCACATCACATCAGTGTCATCCAACAGAGGAACTCCGCCTAGCCCTGGTCACAGCAAAAACTGACTACATCACATCAGTGTCATCCCACCAGAGGAACTCCGCATAGCCCTGGTCACATCCAAACTGACCACATCACGCCAGTGTCATCCCGACAGAGGAACTCCGCATAGTGCTGCTGGTCACAGCAAAACTGACCACATCATGTCTGTGTCATCCCACCAGAGGAACTCCGCATAGTGCTGGTCACAGCAAAACTGACCACATCATGTCTGTGTCATCCCGCCAGAGGAACTCCGCATAGTGCTGGTCACAGCAAAACTGACCACATTATGTCTGTGTCATCCCACCAGAGGAACTCCACAGAGCGCTAGTCACATCCAAACTGACCACACCACACCAGTGTCATCCCGCCAGTGGAACTCCGCAGAACGCTAGTCACATCCAAACTGACCACATCACGTCAGTGTCATCCGCCAGAGGAACTCCACATAGTGCTGGTCACATCCAAACTGACCACATCATGTCAGTGTCATCCCGCCAGAGGAACTCCGCAGAGCGCTAGTCACATCCAAACTGACCACACCACGCCAGTGTCATCCCGCCAGAGGAACTCCGCATATCGCTGGTGACAACCAAACTGAGCACATCACGTCAGTGTCATCCGCCAGAGGAACTCCGCATATCGCTAGTCACATCCAAACTGACCACATCACGTCAGTGTCATCCCGCCAGAGGAACTCCGCATAGCGCTGGTCACATCCAAACTGACCACATCATGTCAGGGTCATCCCGCCAGAGGAACTCTGCATTGCGCTAGTCACATCCAAACTGACACAAGGCTCCACCCCTGACTACCACAAAGATCCACCCCTGACCCTCACAGAGCTCACCCTTCACAGGTATAGGCCTGAGTCCAGACAGTGAGTTTCTCTCAGTCCCGGTCACATCATTGGCTACCACAGCAAGTATTAAGGGAAGAGGATCCAGATGCCAACGATGGCTGCAGCAGCTTAAGCCCTGCCTCTGACAGACACAAATCTTGTACAATATTTACTACTGAGACTTACCTAATGTAGTCTATATATCAGTGGCATAGCTAAGAGACTATGGGCCCCAGCAAGGCCAGATGTATACTCTTTCTGCCCCTAGGGCCAACTTTCTTGCAGCTTCCATTCCATGAGCAGCACCCCCTCCTATTCCTTGTGCAGCCCCCTCTTCCATGTCTAACATTCATGTACAGCAGCCTCCTTCAGTTCTATACAGATCCCTTGACGTTCATTATGTGCGTTTTTGATGCATTCATGCATAATATGCAACAAAACTAGCAATTTTAAAAACGCCAAAGTACAAACGCACACCCATGCGTTTTTTTATGCGGCCCATTGAGTAACATTGGTGCATAAAACGCAGCGTTTTACGCAATGCTAACATTTCTGCTGTGTGTGCACCTAGCCTTAAACTTTTCTTTTTCACGTTTCACTTTAGATTTTTTTCTTTTAATATCGGTTTTATGCAATTATAATAATAATAAAAAAGCTCAGAGGCTTGGAGCAGATTATTCTGGTGATTACATATGTGAAGCAGTTTTCCATCACAACAGAGTGGTTTTATTTCTGGCAGGGATTGTGCTATTCATAATATTGTTGCTGCTTCTCACATCGCTCTCCTGCAAACGCTTCACCTGTGCGTACTGCAGATGACGGAACAGATGCTGCGCGCTTCCCACAGAACAGACTCGCTCACACAACGCAGCAGATGGTGTTTTGCAGCAGTCAAAGGTATTCTGACAGAATCCCTCCACCAAAACACACCTTTGTTGTAAACTCCACACAGAGCAAGCGGATAGCGACTGTTACATAAGCGCCGTATAGGACTACACCGGGGGGGGGGGGGGGGGGGGGTCAGCTAGTTTCCTTCCAGAGACGCACTCTGGCAAAAGGTATAGTTTAGGTTTTCAGAGATATAATGATTTATTGAAAGCAAAGCCAAAGACAAGCAAGCGGAAACTGTTCAGCCAATAGCGAAGTTGCAGTACTAGCAATGTTTGAAGTATTACAGTGTAACTGTCGGGCATAACATCAAAAATCAATTCTTTATTTTTATCTGGTAAACAAGAAATAAGGATGCTAACCAGGCAATTCAAAAGTTAAAATCACCATCACTTTTCTTGTTGATAAACGATCATTCCCCAGTTTACTGTTGACTCTTATTTGGTACACACAAAATTTGGTACACAAAAAAGGAAGTTGCAGGGCATGCTGGGTTGTCCTTTTCTGCGTCTCTCCTTCCCCTCAGATTTAACTAATGCAGCATGATTGGCTGAAGCCTCTTTCCCTCCTGTTTTCCCCTCCCACACCTCTGTTCTTCTCTGATTGGCCAATATTCTTCATGCTGAGACAATGCACTTTCTGTAGTGGAGGCATGCACAATCATGCAGAGGAGAGTAAGGGAGGAAATTACATCAGAATTGGATACAAAATAGCCACAGTTAAAATGGGAAATGCTAAGAAGGATTTTCTCTTTTTTTTACTGTAGAAAAATCACTAAAATCAAAACGTGGACAGTGCAATTCATACGTTATGTAAGTACAGCAAGTATCTATCTATTTATACGTGTTTTTTTTCTGAGATAGTATGGCTGACAGCTCCTCTTTAAAAGGAACCTGAGGTGAGAGGCTGCCATATTTATTTCCTTTTAAACTATGCTAGTTCCCTGGCAGTCTAGCATATCCTTCTGGTTAGTACGAAATAACACACCTGAAACAAGCATGCAGCTAATCTTGTCAGATTTTTGTCAAACACATCAGATCTGCATGCTTGTTCAGGGTGCATGGCTCAGGCTGGGTTCACACATAAAAGGTGTCCAGTTCTGTTAGTTTTTGACAGTCGACATCAGGTTTTGTATGTGTTTCTATGGCTGTGTTCACACATACATCAATACATTTCTGGTTCTGTCCGGTCCTGTCAGTTTTTATCAGTTTTATATTTGTTTCCTATGGGTGTGTTCACACATAAAAGCTGTACAGTTCCAATCCTGTCAGGTAAAACCGAGAGAAAACTGATGCAAAACTGACCAGACAGTACAGGAATGGACCAGAAATGTACAGATATATGTATGTGGATCGAGTCTAAAAGTATTAGAGGTAAAAGATCAGCAGGACAGCCAGGCAATATGCATTGTTTAAAAGGAAATAAATGTCAACCTCCATATATTTTTCACCTCAGGTTCCCTTTAACCACTTTACCCTATCTGGACAAGTCACACTAGTCTTTCTGGACCTGTATATGCGTTCAGAGTTGGTGAGGTGGGTGCGCGCACAGTGGGCACTACCGCCGCTCGTCCACAGTGGGATTTACCTGGCACCAATTGGTGAAGGGGAATATGTGTTCCCAGAGCTAAATACAGTGCTTATGAATGAATAAACATGCCGTGAATAACAAGGCATGTTGATTCATAAAAGTTAAAGTAGAAAGTGCGTAGACTTTAACCTTGAAATCAATAACAGTTTGTAGACATTGGGCCTGATTCACAACGCTTTTCTGTTAAATTATCTCACCTTCCTTATTAGCTCCCAATTTATCCCTCCTTAAATGACTTAACTCTCCTTATCTAACTTAACTCATGGTTTAGCTCTCCTTAACTGACTTAATTCATTGTATAACTCTCCTTAACTGACTTAAAGAGACTCTGTAACAAAATTTTCAACCTTATTTCTTCTATCCTATAAGTTCCTATACCTGTTCTAATGTAGTCCGTCTTACTGCAGCCTCTTCTAGTTGCACAGTGGCTGTATTATCTCTGTTATATAATCTAATCGTCTTTCCTTTGTCAGCTTTGTCGGCACAGGCTGGAATGTGCTGCTCTGCTTGTGATAGGAAGAAGCTATACACATCCTCTCCACGCCCCCTGCAGGCTCTGTATGAGTCACAGACTGAGCTTCTCTCAGCCTATTACATGCTGGTTAGCAGCCATGTCTTTTGTTTGTAAACACTGCCTAAAACTGGCAATTACAAGCCAGGATTGCAGCAGGGAGTGGCAGAAACAGCACAGAGGGGCACAGGAGAACATAATGAATAGAATGGTATGCTTTTTATTGTAACAATTTTAGAGTACAGATTCTCTTTAAATCATGGTTTAGCTCTCCTTAACTGACTTAATTCACCGTATCACTCTATTAAACCGACTTAAAGATAAACCGTCACCAAGAGTTGAACTTCATCCGAATCAGTAGCTGATATCCCCTTTCCCATGAGAAATCGTTTCCTTTTCACAAACGGATAATCAGGGGGCTCTGTATGGCTCATATTGTTGTGAAACCCCTCCCACAGGAAACTGTGAGGACCATGGTCCTGGCAGGTTCCTGTCCGTGAACCTTGATGCATTGTGGGAAATAACAGTTTACAGCCGTTTCCAACTGCCAAAAAAGCAAGAAACTGCTACTTCCAGTGACATCACCTGCCAGCAGTAAAAATGTCACCATGTGATAAATGTCAGAATGTAAATCAGGGAGAGGAAAGCTTTTGCAATGGGCAATCACTGACTAAATCATTTATACATAATTATTGTAAAAATTAAACACTTTTTTATTACATTATTTTTACTGGAGTTCCTCTTTAAATCATGGTTTAGCTCTCCTTATCTATTTATATCATGAATTATCTCTCCTTATTTGTTTATCTCCTGCATTAGCACTCCTTACAGCTAAGGTGAAAAATAAGTAACCTTTGTGAATCAACCCATTGTCCATAAAAGAGGTGGAGATCAGGCCTATTGAGAGCATAAAACAGTCCCAAGACTAGACATATAGTGGCCTCCCCCCTCCATATAGCCATATTAGGGGGCATTTATGCTCCACTCCCACAAATAAATAGCTGCATAAGGTAGCTGTTCTCCTCCCACCCACTCCATATAACACTATTTGTTTAGGGTAGCCCCCCAACATTGTACAGTGCACAGTGAAGCAGAAGCACCATATCTGCAAGGTGGCCGGCACAGACTGAATCTGTCCAAGACAATTGCAGCTTACAGCAATGACAATCAGTGCTGTGGGAAGTGTCCATCGTCTGGGCTACTGACCAAGTGTTGACATTAGCTAATCAGGAAGCTTCCACACAGATAAATACAAGCCCTGCAACTGGGCAGCAACACCGTTCTAGGGAGACGCTTGTGCCTAGAATCGGGCTTTAAAAATAAAAAAGGTAAAAAATTACTAATTCCGAAGGAGGCAGAACCGTGTCCTGAACTAACCTACGGCACTGCAGATGAATTTTAAAGATGTATCGCCGTCGCTGTGAACTGTAAAACAAATATATGTTCTATTTCAAGACCACGGTACTTTTCATATTTGCTTCCGTTATCAGTATTACAAACACTGAGGGACAAAAAAAGAAAGGAGGGAAAATGAAGTTTATGGTTTCCAAATTGCAGCTGTAAGAAGATCTCTTTCCTGACGCACTCCAGTATGCAGAGATTCCTCGCAATCTCTCTAACATGGGAAATAATAAATGTCACTAGTTAATCCGAGTTTGAGAAGAAGCAGAGGAGAAGTGGTGACTATTGTTGGGAGCTGCGCGGCGAGCGGCGGGGTCCGGCCTGCAGATCACGCCTTGCTGAACCGCCATCCGACCCGCCCAAAGGGGAAATGTCCCATCGCAATGTGTGAGTCGTTAACTCGGTCTCCAGAGCTTCCATTTACTTCTATCTGCAAATCCGGCAAATGTCTCCAGCAACATATCATATCCAATGAATCCAGATAAAGAGTGTGATTTATTAAACATTCCACACGCTTCAAAAAACTCCAGGCAAATCGACACGGCTATTTTTAGTTTTGCAAACGTGTGAGGCTACGCATATATCTGATGACGGATGCTTAAAATGAACCTGACTCTAAAGTGTATTAATAAAAAAATACTGCATGTGCATAACAACCAACACTACGCAGAGCTACTTAAAGAGAAACCATGACCAAGAATTGAACTTCATCCCAATCAGTAGCTGATACCCCCTTTTACATGAGAAATCTATTCCTTTTCTCAAACGGCTCATCAGGAGGTCTGTATGGCTGATATTGTGGTGAAACCCCTCCCACGGGAAACTCTGAGGACCATGGTGCTGGCAGTTTCCCCCTTGTTGCATTGTGGGAAATAGCTGTTTACAGCTGTTTCCTACTGCCAACAAAAGCAAGCAGCAGCTACTTCCAGTGACATCATCTGCCAGCAGTAAAAATGTCACCATGTGATAAATGTCAGAATGTATATCAGGGAGAGGAAAGCTTTTTACAATGGGAAAACACTGACTAAATCCTTTATCGTTAATTATTGTAAAAATGAAGTACTTTTTTATTACATTATTTTCACTGAAGTTCCTCTTTAAAGCAGACCTGAACTCAGAACTTCCACTCTGCTCTAAAAGATATGCAACAGCATAAAAACTGTTAAAGAAAAACATTTCTTTGTTACAGATGATACAAATCCTGCGATACATCTGCAGTGTTTCTACTTCCTGAATTCATGGAAGCAGACATAGCGACCTGTGCTTTCAAATGAGCTTATCTGCTGTGGTAGTCAGCTTACAAGCGGAGAGATCAAATTACAACTTGTAATTAGACACAAATGAGGGGGAATTAGACAGGCTAAAGTCTCTAAATACATACAGAGCGCATTTCTCTCTGTTTTACTTCTGTCCTGTGCAAGAGTTCAGGTCTATTTAAAGAGGAACTGTAGTGGAAAAAACAAAAATTAATACAATTCTTTTTTTTCTACAATTTTCACTTATAAATTATTTAGCCACTGTAAAATATTTCCTCACCCTGATTTACATTCTGAAAGTTATCACAAGTGGCAACTGCTTTAGTCCTGTCAGGTGATCTCTGCTTTTTGTTTACTTAGAGTTCTGAAAGCCAGTAGAAAGTATACCTGGTCTACCGGGGCTAAACGTCACTGGGGAGGGCGGGGCTAAATAGCAATATGCAGCAAGATATAGGAAATGTTTTTAATGGTGAAACCTGAAAAATTACAGTACAAGTCGGTATCCTAAATAATTTACTGCATTCTACTGTATAACTGGTAAAAAGGAAATAAAAATTGAAACCATGGCAACAGTATATACTTTGGTTTACAGAGTTTTTAAGAGCAAAATCGTCACTCTTTTTGCATCACTGCTTCAGGGCTTTTTTGCAAATCTTCACAATCAAGGGAATAATATTTCAGGCTTACCAGTGTCTTAGGGTTTACACCAATGATCAATGTACTAAACGACCAAAAAAAAGATTATGAATAGGTGGTAATGTTGTAGTAGCCATTAGTAATGGAGTCTATGGAGACTTGCACACTTTACACGATGCGGCGTTGTGTGCTGGAAGTATCCAAATGGCAGCAGGCAGCATTCACAATTAAAAGTCTGCAGCACGTTGCTGTACGATCCGTGCCTACTACCACATGGATTATGCAGCAATGTAAGTAAATGGGTGACGCCGCATGCATGTGCGGATCAAGGGGAATCCCAGTGATGTACTTCCTGTTTACATATTCTCCCGCCGCCGGTGAGCTGGGCCCAGGGTGAGCCGTCATTCTGTTGCCGCTCAAATCCCCTACGGCGTTAAATACTATCCCCCCCCCAGTTGTAGTAAATTACCCCTTCGTGAGATGCGTAGCTTAACACTAGTGCTTTGGCAGTGCCTAATGATCTGCTTTGTACTTCCTGCCCAGCAGGAGGTACATCACCGAGCAGGGGGCGGTGCTATGCATATGACCCAGTGGCTGCACCATGGCTCGGGGTCATATGACCATGTCGCTCACAACACATCGCACTGCTAAAGTGTAAAACCGCCTGAAACATACAGCTACTCTTATCAGTCCAGTATAACATGTAACAATCTCTCTCAAGCTGAAGAAGGCATCCATCTCTAATTACACACACTTTCCATATTCTCTTCCCAAGGTATTACCAAGCTAGATTATTGTATCGTATAATGTTTAAAAATCCACATCAAACGACCAGCCTCCCCAACGCACAGACTCTCTCCCCCGGCGCAAATTAGCAAGCTACAGTCCGCTATCAAAAGTTGCATCATTAAAAACTTGAATGAATCACACGGGAGCAATTACGGCTGCCAAAGTTATTAAAATGCAAAGTTAATGGCTCTTGATATACATTCAGCCCCCTGAGGAGAGCGTCCTCCACTCCGAGTCATAACACAGGGATTGTGTAAGATTTTAAGATCGAGGTGGCGGAAAAAAAAAAAGAGGGCACGACCGCCCATCTGTCAAGGGACCTGACTGTCTGACTGCAGAAATATTCCTGGCCTGGGCCTATCAGAAGCGTGCGGCATCACTTAGACGCTGACCAGCATAATGAGTCATTTTAAAGATGCACTAAAAGTATCAAGGAACGTGAGGAGAAGGTGGCCTTGCTGATGGAGGTCGGGTCAGCTGTTTGAATAACTGATAAAGAACTAAAAGAGCGCTGGATTTTAAATGCTACAAAGTTAATAGTAAATCAAGCGCCTCTTTGATTCGCGAGAGACTCCGGCTGCATGAAAGGAAATTACCGCCGAAAAGGAGGAATGGAGAATCCCACCTTCACCTGTTGTCGGCGTGACCCTTCCGAGGGAGGTTGCTGATTTTAAAGGCTACAAAGTTAATATTAAATTAGGTTTTCTCTTTGAATTTCTCTTGATACGTCTTCTGTGAGGGAGCCTCGAGGCCAAAGCTGGCGGGTGGGCTTGTTGAGCAATAAGTAAAAATATCACGCGATCTGCGAGAGCCCACGGCAAACACATAAAAAGTGATCTTCTGAAACTTAAAGGGGACCTGAACTCAGAACTTCCTCTCTGCTCTAAACGATAAGCAACAGGATAATAACCTTTTAAGAAAAAAATATTTTGTCAAAGCTGATACAAATCCTGCAATACATGTGCAGTGTGTCTGCTTCCTGCTTTCATGGAAGCAGACATATTGTTAACATAGTGTGTTTACAAATTAGCTGCTCTGTCTGGGCAGTCAGCTGACACAGGTGAGAGATTAAACTACAGGTTGTGATTAGTCACAGATGAGAGGGGATTAGACAGACTAAACTCTCTAAATACAAACAGGGTGAATTTCTCTATGCTTCCCTTCTGCCCTGTGCAAGAGTTCAGGTCCACTTTAAAGCTCTGTGCCAGGACCAACCTTTTTTTTTCTGCCCCGTGTAGAGTGCCTACACGGGGCAGAAAAAAAAGGTTGGTCCTGGCACAGAGCTTTAAGGCGGACCTGAACTCTTGCACAGGGCAGAAGGGAAGCATAGAGAAATTCACCCAGTACGGGCTTGCATTTATTTGTGTAGTAGCCCGGTGATTAGCTGATGTCAAAAAAATCACCTGTACAGGAAGCCAGTCACAGACTACTTCCTGAATCAAAGACTTTCAGTTCTCCCATGTCTGAACAGCAGGGTGGTGCAATGCAATCTGCGCAGCAGTCCTGCCATCAGGCTCTCAACTCAGCTGCCTCAAGTTACGTCAACAAATTTTAATATCAGGATTTTAAGCTGCAGTAGACTTGTTTGCTTCCCCCCCTCCTCCCTTGACCTTATACTTATATTGCTTTAAGGTTGTTTTAAATATTTGAAAAGAAGATCCTGATCAGTAAAGCAAAATACTTGTATTATAATAGTATGTTCATCTAGAGAACATTTCTGTTTGTTTGTTTATTTCTTTTACAGCTGTTTCATTTCTTTCTCATAGCTGCTGCTCCTTTCCTGCCCTTGAGACCCCCAGGGTTAACTTTAAAGTGAAGCTGTCAGCCATACTATCTCAGAAAAAAAACACGTATATAACTAGATAAATACTTGCTCTGCTTACATAACATATATGCATTGCACTGTCCACATTTTGATTTTAGTGATTTTGAAGCCAATCCTGACATCATTTCCTCCCTTACTCTCTTCTGCCTGATTGTGTATGCATTGCCCGCCCTCCTCTCAGTCTTCAGACACTCCCACCCAGCTCTGTAGTAGAAGGTGAAATGAAAAATATAGGCCAATCAGAGAGGAACAGAGGTATGGGAGTGGAAAACAGGAGGAAAAGAGGCTTCAGCCAATCAGGCTGCATTAGTCATGTCTGAGGGTAAAGTAAAAAAGAAAAAAAGAAAACCCAGCATGCCCTGCAACTTCTTTTCTGTGGCAAATGTACCAAATAAGAGCCTGGGAAACTGGGGAATGATGTTTAATGGAGAAGAAAAATAAATGTGATTTTTAACTTTTGGATTGCCTGGTTAGCATCCTTATACAAATAAAGAATTGATTTTTGATTGTATGCCTTACAGTTAACCCAGGACTGAACTTCATCCCAATCAGTAGCTAATACTACATTTCCAATGAGAAATGTTTATCTTTTTTTGAACAGCTCATCAGGGACATCTGTAGGGCTGATATTGTGGTGAAACCCCTCCCACAGTGTGATGTCAGGGCCAATGACCTGACAGTTTCCTATCTGTGAACCTCTTTGCACTGTGGGCAATAATGGCTGTTTCCAACTGCCAAGCAAGTCTCTGTGCATAGAACCATCAGTAACGAACATTCCGCTTAAATCATCTGACAGGACCTGTGCTAAATTTCAGAATGTAAATTGAGTTGAGGAAAGATTTTACAAAAAAAAAAAAAAAAAAATGGTTGGAGCTTTGCTCATCATCTCCACTTTTGGCTATGCCAATAAACACAAAGGTAAGAGATGCAATCTCTTACCACCTTATGTAAGACAATATTTACCAATCTAGGCCGGGGAGAACCATATTATTTATAATTATGTTTTGAAAATATTAACCGTTATTTGACCATTTTATCATTGAAATGCTGAGTATGCCCATTATGAAGATTCAATAAGGACATTAGCTCATCTTATTCCATCTTTGACACTGTACAGCATTGACATTTTTTAGGTGGGGAATCATCCAAATGATTGTTCTTGCAATTGCCAGTGAGTACAAAAACACAGTAGCCTAAGCTGAACTAAACACACCGAATCAAAATATTGAGGAGGATAGGGCTAAAATGTAACTTTTAATCGGCGGCTGCGTCTTTAGCTATTATGCTGCTATGTTGCTGTGACTTTAGTATATAATAATGGCACTCTCAGTCTGCACTATAGTACTTTATTTTTCTACCCTGACGAAGCCTCCATTTAGGAGGTGAAACATGTAGGGTTTTCTTTGGTTAAGGGTTATAATTATTTAACAGGAGAAATAGGAGAGTTCAGTCCTAGTTTAATACAACCCTGACAGAAATCATCCCCTAAAGTGCTTCTCTTACATGCTAGTCTGGTAGTATGTTCTGTGTCACTATAATTGTTGTCTGTCCCTGCCTACTTTTTAGCAATTTTCAATTAAAAGTTACATTTTAGCCCTATACTTCTCAAAGGTTTAATTCAATGGGCCTTATTAATTTCACTATTTTCACCTAAGTTTTCTCCAAGGAGATAACTTTTCCTCTGTTCCTGTTTAAAACAACGTTTCAGCACTCCGCTACTGAAACATTATCAAAAAGTAGACAAAAAAAGTGCTATCAAAATTATCCTGATTATTTTCTTGCTAGCTGATGGCTTATTGTTAAGGTATGAATAAGGTCCAGTGTGTTGCCGGTGTGTCCAAGCTGACCCCCATCACAGATGCTACCTTTCAAGACAAGCGTGGGAATATTGTCACCATTTCTCATTGGCCAACTGAGTCACGTGATGTTATAAACATCTTGTGACCAAAATGAGCCACCAATTGGGTAAAAAAACAAAACTTGACACAACCGTAAGAGCAACAATGTTCAATAATTGGGTTGACGTTTCTATTGCACTCTGCAGCGGCGTGCATGGATATGGGGCGGCCTATTTGCAGTTCTTCTTCCTAAATAAGCCCCTTTCTCAGCATCTCCTCCCAAACCTGCTGTCAACCTACAAGATATTGTTATATCTTAGTCCCCTTTCAGAATACTAATGCAAGTCTCCCAAGAGGTTGGTCAACCCTTACTCCCGTTCTCGCTGGAGATATGTAGCTTAAAAACTCCAATCAGATAAAAACAACATTTACATATTTATAAAGATTCCCTTTAAAAAAAAAAGGAAGCGAAAAAAAAAAATCTCGTTTCCCGTGTAGCAACTCTATATAGTTCTTTGAATGTATCTTGTGGCTACATGCGCTCCACTGCTCCGCGCCCCTTCCGTGTATTGCATAGCGTGATTTCAATGTAAATGATGTTCGTCCGTACAATCGCATCACTTCAGAAACTCTTTTCTGCTGGGATAGCTTAAATCTAAACACACTCGAGCAGCCCTGCTGCACAGGACCGAGATTTCCTCCACCAGGAAGGCAGAGGGAGAGAGAGAGAGAGAGGGAGAAAAAAAAAATAAAAAAATAAAAAAAGTCAAAAATCCTTACACAACAATGCTGTGTGAAAAAAAAGGAAAGAAAAAATCTGAACAGTTTCTGCAGGAAGATGGTCTGTCTCCAAATCCGTGTGCCCTATCAGACAAATTAAAGTAAATCAAGCATGAAATGAAGCAGAAGAGCCATGAGATAAGGCTCCTTTAAGTCGTTTACAGATTAGGATAGAGAGTGGTGCATCTGGTCTGTGCCAGTGGAAGAGGCCAGTTTTTCCGTCTCACAATAGCAGACTGTGTATAGGATTACCTTCCCTGTCAATGACAAGGCAAGCGGCGCCTGCAAAACGTCTCTTAACTAACTTCTTAATGTTCCCATCGAGGGGGCTCCTATTAGAGTATTAACCGTTATGATGGTCTGAAACACATTTCGATAAAAAAATAAAAAATAGAGATATATTTAAAAAATAAATAAATAAACAGACGCCGGGTTCTTGATTTATTGACGAGTTAAGTTGCTGATAAACTGGCAGGAGATGAGCTAGCAGCAGATGAGCCTCTGCCCCCTTATCAGGAACAGCTTTGCGGCTTCTCAAATCTGTAGATAAATTTTCCAACTGGAATTAGTGACGCAGTCAGACGCCCCGCGTGTTACCGGTTGGACTGGTACTTGAACAGAAGCTAAAGGATGCTGTTGCGATATCTGATGGGATGTCGCTGATGGAGAGCCACAGCCAATTTTTAATTGAAATTGGCATCCCATTCATGGATGGAGGTCGGACTGGTTCTCATGTAAAAGGAACGAGCCGGCTGCGCGTCTTATCAGTCTGAATTCTGCCGCAGTGAACTGGGCCACTTTTATGTGGAATAAGCGAATTTACTGGAGATTTAGGTGCAATTTTGTTGTCGTGGGCCCATCTGTCATCCTGGCCATCTACCTTGAAAACACAGTGCGACATGGAGGATAATGTCTTAATTCGCAGGGGCTAAATAAAGGACCCGACGTGATAAATCCAATTTCGAACTTTGGAGGGGAAGTCAAGCAGATGTGTTGGTCTTAATAGCCAATCACATTCCAGCTCTCATGTCCTGGGTGCAAAATGAGATCCAAGGGCTTGTGTGTTTCCGTCACATTTGCATTGTATTATGTTTTTCCCCCCAAACACATAACTGCCTATTTTGTTGTGTTTGCATTCACAACGTCAAACGTGATGTATTCACATTTCGTGTTTACATTGGGTTTGCACTGCATTCTGCAGTCAAGCCCTACAAGGCTCTGTATACAGTAGTGTTTATTCAAATGCACTGCATACATCTAGAATGCTTGTTGCACTTGACTGTGCCATTGCCTAGGTCACACAGGTGTCAAACACAAGTCCCGTGGGCCTAATGCGGCCCTTCTTGCCATAATATGTGGCCCTAGAGAGCTACAAAAGCTCATCATTGTAACCAGTAAGGGCCCGTTCACACTAAAGCAATCTTACTGCCGCGATTGGCGCGTTTTGCAATTAGCGCCAATCGCAAAAGTGTTACCTGCAGCATTTTTGAAGCGATTCAGGAACAATTGCGGTACAGTGCTTATAAAGCGCTGACTGTGATCGCTCTGAAAATCGCAGAAGTGTCCAGGGATTTTTACCTCGCTAATACTGGTAAAATCACTCGAGCAAAACTCCAGCAGTTAGCGCTAGAGTTTTGCGATTTTAGATTTAAACGTGGCTTAAAGAGACTCCGTAACAAAAATTGCATCCTGTTTTTTATGATCCTACAAGTTCCAAAAGCTATTCTAATCTGTTCTGGCTTACTGCAGCACTTTGTACTATCACAGTCTCTGTAATAAATCAACTTATCTCTCTCTTGTCAGACTTGTCAGGCCTGTGTCTGGAAGGCTGCCAAGTTCTTCAGTGTTGTGGTTCTGCTATGAACTCCCCCTTCCAGGCCCCTCTATGCACACTGCCTGTGTGTTATTTAGATTAGAGCAGTTTCTTTCTTCTCTCTTATCTTTTACAAGCTGGATAAATCGTCCTCTGAGCTGGCTGGGCTTTCACATAGTGAGGAATTACAGACAAGGGCAAAGCTGTTTGCAGGAAGAAAAAAGCAGCCTGAAACTTCAGTGCATGAGAGATGCAGGGGGAAAGAAACACACAAATGATCTCTTGAGATTCAAAAGGAAGGCTGTATACAGCCTGCTTGTGTATGGATGTATTTTCTATGTGTGGACATACTGTACATCAACCTACTTCCTGTTTTGGTGGCCATTTTGTTTGTTTATAAACAAACTTTTTAAAACTGTTTTTAACCACTTTTAATGCGGCGGGGAGCGGCGAAATTGGGACAGAGGGTAATAGGAGATGTCCCCTAACGCACTGGTATGTTTACTTTTGTGTGATTTTAACAATACAGATTCTCTTTAAAAGAACAACAGCACACTGCTTTGCTATTCAGAGGAGCACACCGGTGACAGTGTTTCTGGTTGTAACATTGTCAGTTAGAGCTGGAGTGCAGCACAAACCCTACGGGGCCTCCCTAGTGCAATTAGCATTTAGCCTCCTCCTGGAATTCAAACTCCACCCCCTTTTCACACAACACTCCTTCCCCATATAGTAGAGTAGCACAATGAGCAGTGCAATATTTACCTGCTCCACAGATGGGTTGTGTCTGTTCTGTACTTCCTGGCAGTCACATGCTTCCATACCTCCTTCTCCCGATCATGTGACATGCCTCAGGGGGTAGAGGTATGCAGCATAGAGCGTGTGGCTGTCAGGAAGATCAGAGGAAGCAGCACCGGGGCAGGTAATTATTAAACTGCTCCAATACAGTACGCTGCAGAAGGGAGAGGAGCGGGATTCGCACGGTTGCTATAGTTACGCCAGTTAGTTTAGATTGTTCAATAAATTTTAAATCTTAATAAACAATTTGGCCCTGCATCTTAGACTATGTTTTAGTTCTCAGCCCCTTGCATGATCGAGTTTGACACCTCTGGTCTGGGTTATACAGCTGCTGCTCTACAGAGATCCCAGTAAGCTCAAAGTGAAACAGAACAAATAGGGAGTTTGTAAAAGACTTCAAGGAACCAAAAGCCCCCCTTACTTTTTTTCACAGCTTCAGTTGATAATGTGGAAATTACATCTACATAACACACCTCCAGAAGAATCATATTGCTTTGGGTACAAGATTAATTGTATTTACCCTGCCACACGAAGGTAAAAATTATAGGTTATAAAGGAAAAAAGGCAAAAGACAGCAATAAAAGCAAAAGAAAATAGTAAATAGAATTACACTTTAAATGGTGTAATCATATCGGGATTTTACTAATCCATATTCTCACGAGCATGGAGAGATATATATAGTCTGTGATTATTGGTGTACTTTCGTGCTAATCTTAGTAAAGCACAAAACCACACAACAAAGTGTAAACTGTTATACTGGTTGTGTGCCAGCAGCTTAACCAATCTTGCAACTTCAGCTTAGAAGAGTCAGACTAGGCGTTCTCTAAATGCTTAAAGAGACACTGAAGCGGGAAAAAAATTATGATATAATGATTTGTATGTGTAGTACAGCTAAGAAATAAAACATTAGGAGCAGAGACATAAGTCTAATATTATTTCCAGTACAGGGAGAGTTAAGAAACTCCAGTTATCTATGCAAAAGAGCCATTGAGCTCCATGACTTTCAAAGTGACAGAGAGCTCTGTCTACTGAAGCTTGTTATCTCAACTGTCAGTCTCTTTTTCTCTGCAGAGGACAGGTCAATAGTTCACTAGGCTGCTCTGTAAAATCATTTAGAATGCTGAGTAGTGTGTAAACTGCATATATTAGAGCAGGGGTAGAAAACCTATGGCTCGGGAGCCAGATGTGGCTCTTTTGAGGGCTGCATCTGGCTCACATACAAATCAGTAGGGGTTGATTCACTAAGCTATACTGCTCAAGCAGCGCAAATAAAATTTTCAAAGTAGGCACGCTACTGCTGTAGCATGCACTACTAACTTACTCATGCTACCCCAAAATGAACAGCTGATCAAAATGTCCCAATCTGGACCCTGTCAGGTCCAGTGACTTTGTAGGACGGGACTCCCGCACTTTGATTGGCCCAATAGGCTGCCTGTCACTTGACAGGCAGCCTGTTGGGCCAAAGTGCAGGGATCTCGTTCTACAAAGTGAATCAACCCCCATGTCAGCTAACTAATTGTACAAGCTGTTAATCGGCATTTCTCCTGTCTGGCTCTCGGGGAAATTGCTGATGTTGCTGAAACCCAAGAGAAGCTGAAGACGTGTACGACACTTCCACTGCCCGGCAGATTACCTGTATACACATCATCATGGCAACAGTGACGTGATCCCTCTGCTGCGCATGTGCACTGTCCCTGTTTGAAACATATTGTATGGCTCTCACAGAATTACATTTTAACATATATGGCACTTATGGCTCTCTCAACCCAAAATGTTCCTGACCCCTGTATTAGAGAATGATGCAATGTTATAAAAAAAAACACTATATAACTGAAAATAAAAATATGAGAATATTTTCTTTGCTACTAATGTTCTAGTAATTTTCCGTACTACACAACCTATTGATTATATCATAATTTTTTTTTTCGCTTCAGTGTCTCTTTAAAGGATCACTATATTGGCACACGTTGTAAGTACAATGTGTTGTTGTCGGGGAGGGGGGCACCTCCTTTCCTCAGGGACGGATTTCTGGGAAGGCCACAAAAGGCCGGGTCTTGGGCGGCTGCAGCCTACAAGGGCACCTAGACATAAAGGAGAGGTTACTACATATGAAAAAGGAGGCTGAAGAGGGGGAGTAACACATGAAAAAGGAAACTGATTATAAAAGGAGCTGTTCATGAAAGACAGGGGCTGCTGTACATGAATGATACACATAGAAGAGGGGCTGCACATGGAATGGGAGAGGCTGCTGTACATGGATGATACACATAGAAGAGGGGCTGCACATGGAATGGGAGGGGCTGCTGTACATGGATGATACACATAGAAGAGGGGCTGCACATGGAATGGGAGGGGCTGCTGTACATGGATGATACACATAGAAGAGGGGCTGCACATGGAATGGGAGGGGCTGCTGTACATGGATGATACACATAGAAGAGGGGCTGCACATGGAATGGGAGGGGCTGCTGTACATGGATGATACACATAGAAGAGGGGCTGCACATGGAATGGGAGGGGCGCTGCTGTACATGGATGGTACACATGGAAGAGGAGGCTGCACATGGACTGGGAGGGGCACTGCTGTACAGTGGAGAGCCACGGCATACTTGACCTAGTGAATAGGCCCACTGTGGCCTAGTGACTCACCTACTGTACACTGGCAGGTATACAAAATACTGACATAGAGAACTATGTACAAAAAGTGAAGTACAATACATTAATACTAAACACGATCGCAGGTTTAAGAACACCAAAAGCAAGAACAGATTTTGGGTATTGCCGATCCATGCCTGAACCCCAGTACAGTAATCCACCTTAAATGGCGATCCACTGCTCTTAAGTGAGCTGCAAATAATGCGTGGAGAGGGAAGACCCCCATAGAGCCTTCCCGGTCCTTGCTACATCCCCTCCACTACCAAAGAGGTATACAACCAATGCCACGTTTTTCAATACTATGAACAGACCAGACTGTAAGTTCTCATACAACATGAAGATGTAAAATTGGCCAATCATAGGCCAATCAAAACTGGATGTGTGTATGAACACTTACAAATTAGGTATTTACCTCCTTAATCTACATAGGTAGGTCAAATGAGTGGAGTAACTTCTAGCCAGGGTGGGTCTTCTAGAAATTAGAGGAAAAACTTTGGTGGGTTTGATGAAACTTTCATCTTGAGGAAAGCAAATGTAGTGAATGCAACCAAATAAAGAGATAATACCCAGAACCTCTTAATGCAGGACTGTTGCTGGCCATTTTGTTTCCTAATGGCCCATACTCACGGGCAGCAAAAGAAGCCTGTCGCCAGCACACGTGAGCGTGTGGGCGACAGGCCGGCGACAGCTCGTCGCCACGTCCCTCCGCGTACACACGCGGAAGAGGGACCAGCGGCCGCGACAGAAGCTGTTGCCGACATTCCTCCTCCCCCTGCCGGAAGCTATGCGTATCCCAATGGAGGTTGCTGTCGCTAGTCCGCATACTCACGCGGACTAGCGACAGCTGCGGCGGAGTTGCGGCGGAGTTACGGCGGCGAACATTTTAATCGCCTGGCGACATCAGCGACGGGCGACAGTTCGGGTTGCGCGCCCGTTCCGGGCGACAGTTCGGGGTGCGCGCGGCCCATACTCACGGGCGACCTGTCGCCGCAACACGCGCGCGCCGCGTGTTGAGGCGACAAAAGTCCCTCGTGAGTATGGGCCATTAGGCAAGGCATCTTTTGCCTCCCTATTTTGTAAACAGGAAGATCGTAGCTTACAGATTATATACAGAAATAATGTTGTATCTCAAAATTAGTCTATAAAGGTTACAGAAATTATCAGGCCAGATACAGTGGCTTGTTTGGAATCATGTTTGGAATCATGTATGATTTCCGTTGCACTTCTCATGTGTACACCACTTTGTGTTGGTCTTTCACGTGGAATTCCAATAAAATTGATTCATGTTTGTGGCAGTAATATGACAAAATGTGGAAAACTTCAAGGGGGGTGAATACTTTTGCAACCCACTGTATACCTGTGATAGTTGTCTATCGTGAAACATTGTAAAATTTTAAATACATGAATACACATATTAATAAAAATTGTGCTCTAAATTACTTTTATCCTATGTTGCTGTCACTTACATAGGTAGTAGAAATCTGACAGAACTGACAGGTTTTGGACTAGCCCACCTTCTCATGGGGAGCCTCAAGGTTTTCTTTATTTTCAAAAGTACTTAGTGAACGGCAGTTGCTCAGTCCAACTGCTAGAATAGAGTGCAAGCAGGTATGGAGGGGGGCTTCATCCATGTATAGATCCTTTCCAGTGAGTTCTTTTGTAAAGACTAAATGAAATACTGGGAATTCCCCATGGTGAGATGGGCTAGTCAAAAACCTGTCAGTTCTGTCAGATTTCTATTAACTACTGTACGTGACAGCAACATAGAAGAAAAGTAATGCATAGCTCATTTTATTTTGGAAGACACATACTTCTTATTTGTATGTGTTTACATGTATTTTACAGTTTCAAATTTTTTTTGTGTGATAGTGGCCCTTTAAGAGGGTTTGACATACGTATTTAAATCTGCTTTATTAGGTTTTCAAAATTGATGAAGGCTTAAGAGTGGTGGTGCAGAAGCGATGCTACCTGCGTCTTGAACTAGAAAAGATCTTATTTTAGAATGTTAGTCCTTGCTTGTTTTTTTTTTTTGTGTCTGTTATTGGAAACGCCGCCATTACTTGCTGTAATCACATTATCCCAAAAATAGGTCAGTACAGAGGTGACCAGGTGATGTGGGTGCGGTGACACTGTGACACACTTCTGTACTGACCTAATTGTGGGCTCCTTTGGTTCTATTTATAGGACATGCACTTTATCCTTCCTTTCACTAGGAAATATATCTGTATGTCTTCCTTAATCTTGAAGATTACAGCTGAAGGGAAACCTGAAACGCGTAGAACATGGACACTGACATCTTTATTTCCTTTAGAAGATATTAGCTGCAGATCTCTCACGTTGGACTTTTGTCTTTGGTATGTTGAGTCACACAACCAGAGGCGTATCTAGGGAAAACAGCGCCTATGGCAAACATTGAATTTCACCCCCAAGAAGGTGGGGGGAGAGGTGTCCTTCCAAACATTTTCATGTGCAGTCTCGGTTGGATTGGTTGTGTCCAAGTTGCAGTGAAGCATGTTCTATAAGAATGGAGTATCAACCTATACATATCTTCTAAATAACAGGTAACTTCTCCCCCCAAAAGATGTAACCAGGTAGAACACCACGGATGCTATGGAGAAGCTCCCCTACTAAGAGGAGCCCATGGCACATGCCATACCTGCACCCCTATAGATAAGCCACTGCACACAACTGGAATAAGCACACAACTAGTGAAAAAAGAACACCTGATTTGCATACTGTTCTGGGTCAGTATGCAAATTAGAGGGACAGCCTCAGAACAAAGGCCAAGCAAGTAGAATTTTTTAAAAAGGAAGTCAGCAACATCACCTTACATGTTCTTCTCAATTCAGGATTCCTTGAAATACAACAGACTTTCTTTTGGTTCCAAAATCAAATTTTGGTCCTGTCATCCAAGGCAGGAAGATGTCTGCAGTCTTTCGCTAAATGACAACTCTATACGGTCTAATCGCCGTGACTGATTAATTGCCATTCATTTGTTAAAGTGAAGCAATGAGGCCTGGGGGTTTCCAGTTTATTCCTGACTAAATAGTCATTCCGTGATTCTCTAAATACAATGAATAATTTTTCCCCATGTACGTAATAAATGTCACAAGCTATGAACTTGAGTCCCATTATTCAAAGTCTTAGCGAGTACCGGTCACCTGTACACCTCTAGAGGAAGCTATTATGGGGATTGGATATGCAGAGGATAGAATCACCGGGAAGTAGTGACTTGTAGAATTGGTCAGAAAGGCCGATGACCAATTGCGCGAAAATTGCGATTTATGATTTTTCGTTTTTTATGATTTCTCATTTTTCAATTTCTTATTTTCTGTTTTGCAATTTTTCCAATTCTGATATTTTATTAGTCATTTTTTTGCAGCAGAGAATGGAAAGAGTTTAAAAAAAATTAGAAAAAAGGAAATCTGAAAAATGGAAAGTCTTGTGATTGGTCTAAAATTAATATTTTGCAGAAAAATTCAGCATTCTCTGATTGGTCCAATGCCTCCGAGTTTTACGATTGGGCTAAAATGACTGAGTTGCGGTATATCAGATTTCCGAGAAATTCAGTTTTCCGAATTGCGATTGGAAATGGGAAAATTTAAATTCTGCAAAATCCTGATGAGCATCCCTAGTGGATTGTATCATAGTGATGTCATCCGGCCCTGATGGATTCCATAGGTCGTACGCAGTAATGTTTTGTCCCGCCCACAGAACCATGGATTCCACTATAAGTTTGAAATCAGAAAAATTGTAAAAATACAGAGAGCCTGAAAAAAAAAAAAAAAAAAAACAGGAAGTAAAAAGACATAGAAATAGGTGTCCACTATCACGGACAATTGTAAAATATAAAATGCATGTATAGAAGATGCACATTTGTTCCCAAATACAATACACTTATACATGACTTACTATGCTGCTGTCACTTAAAGAGAACCTGAGGCGGGGTTCTGGGAATGAAATCCCCATACAGAGGCTGGGTCTGTCTGTTTATAGAGCCCAGCCTCTGTTGCTATATAGATCGCTCCTAAGCCCCCCTGCGCTCTGCAATACCCTATAACTCACAGCAGCGCTGTGCGGCTGTGTTTACCTCTCCTCTGTCAGTCTCGGCTGCTTCCTCGCCTCCTGCATCGCTCCGGTCCCGCCCGCGTCCCTTCCCTCCAATCAGCGGCGAGGGAAGGGAGGTGGGCGGGGACCGGAGCGATGCAGGAGGCGGGGAGCGGCAAGACTGACAGAGGAGAGGTAAACACAGCAAGCTCGGACAAGCTGCGTGTCAGCAGCGCGACTGTGTTTTATGGGGGGATTACAGAGCACAGGGGGGGCTTAGGGGCGATCTATATAGCAAAAGAGGCTGGGCTCTACAGACAGACCCAGCCTCTGTATGGGGATTTTATTCTCAGAACCCCGCCTCGGGCTCTCTTTAAAGGACAACTGAAGTGAGAAGAATATAGAGGCTGCCATATTTATATCCTTTTATTCTTAACAATACCAGTTGCCTGGCAGCCCTGATGATCTATACGACTGCAGTGTCTAAATAACACCGGAGACAAGCATGCAGCTAATCTTGTCAGATCTGTCATTAAAGCAGACCTGAACTCAGAACTTCCTCTCTGCTCTAAAAGATAAGCAACAGCATAATAGCCTTTAAAGAACATCATTTCTTTGTTACAGCTGATATAAATCTTGCAATAAATCTGCAGTGTGTCTACTTTCTGCTTTCATCGAAGCAGACATGGGGCTTGATTTACAAAGCGGTGCTAACCTAGTTAGCATGCCTAAAGACTTTTGGGCATGATAAGCATTGTACTAAGTAGGTTAGCACCACTTTGAGGGTCTTGTCAAAGGGTCAAAGTTTTAAGTCCGGCGCGTGCGAAACATTGCATAGGGTTTAATGGCGTTGCGCGCGTTAAACTTTGCGCACGTAAAAGTTTACGCGTGCAAAACTTTACGCACAAAACTTTGCGCGCGAGTTTATTTTATCACGCCCAAACTGTGTTTAGGCATGATAATGGGCTTTTCACCAGCGTGCTAACAGTTAGCATGGTGTAACGATCGGTGTAACACAGAGAGGATCTGATTATCGGTGATCTGCAGTATCACCGAAAATACAGATATATACCCGATTATTGATGATCTGCAGTATCACCGATAATCAGATATATTTCTAACCTCTGGACACCTGAGTAATATGAGTGTTTTGGTGCAACATTAATACTTTGAGGAGAGCACCCGTATAGAGGGTGCAAGGCAGTAAGAGATACTGCTCAGAGAACAGGTTCCTTCCAATGGTCTGATGCTCCCCAAGGGGCGGAGCCAGGCTGAGAGTGGGAAGGACCAGAGAGTGAGTGACACCAATGGTGAAGTGTCACTGACAGGTCTGTGAACTATCTCCCAACAGGGAAGATAGTTCTCAAGGTCGGACAGGCCAGGTCGGTAACAGACAGACAGCTCAGATACAGATACAGGAGACAGATACGGAATCTTATGGCCCATACTCACGAGGGACTTTTGTCGCCTCAACATGCGGCGCGCGCGTGTTGCGGCGACAGGTCGCCCGTGAGTATGGGCCGTCGCACACGCGCGCACCCCGAACTGTCGCCCGCCGCTCATGTCGCCATGCGATTGAAACTTTCAATCGCATGGCGACAGTCGCCGCTGCCACCCCGCCGCAACTGTCGCTAGTCCGCGTGAGTACGCGGACTAGCGACAGCAACCTCCATGTAGGTACATGGAGCTTCCGGCGGGGGGAGGAGGAACGTCAGCGACAGCTTCCGCCTTGCCGCTGGTCCCTCTTCCGCGTGTGTACGCGGAGGGACCTGGCGAGAAGCTGTCGCCGGCCTGTCGCCCACACGCTCACGTGTGCTGGCGACAGGCCACATTTCTCGCCCGTGAGTATGGGCCATAAAAAACAAGCAGGGTTCAGCAACAGAGTATCAGATATAACGAAGTACCAAATCAGAGATCAAGAGAGTGGTCAGGAAAGCAGAAAGTCATAACAGATAATAACAATGCCTAGTCTTAGGTGTGAGCTCCGTGATCATCAACACCCTGGAACTAGTCTGATATATAACAGAATGATAATACAGTTCCCTAGTCTTGGGTGTGAGTTCCTTGATCATCAACACCCTGGAACTAGTCTGAAGTATAACAGAATGGTAATACAGTTCCCTAGTCTTGGGTGTGAGTTGCTTGATCATCAACACCCTGGAACTAGTCTGAAGTAATAACAGAATGGTAATACAGTTCCCTAGTCTTGGGTGTGAGTTCCTTGATCATCAACACCCTGGAACTAGCCTGAAGTAATAACAGATAATATCACAGATACTGACAAGGTCTGAGTGCTACCACGTAGTGATCGCAACGCCAGACACCAGAGAAAAGACCAGCACCCAGTATATATACACCAGCACTCTCCTGCGCCTCCCCTAAGTGCTGGACCAATGAAACCTGGTAGAATTGTCAGCTGATCGGCTGGATCAGCTGACACCCTTCTGACTGTCATAAATGCTCTGCCTCTCAGCGCGCGCGCGCGTCCTTCTGAACCTGTGTGGACTATCAGTCCCAGCCACACCAGACATGTGTTGTAATGTATCTGCTGGTTTGAACGCGGGGCCAGCCGCACCGCTGTCAGAGCATACGGAGGTTTCCCCGCGTTCAGCCATACTGCCAGTGGTAGGCCCATGCGTGCAAACCGCCGCGTCGGACGCGGAATCCACCGCCTTATTCACTGGGCATGCGGTGGTTTCTCCGCTCTCCGTCAGGCTGGTGGATGCAGGCCCATGTGCGCAAGCTGCCATGTTGGACGCGGAATTAGCCGCCTTACTCTGGGTACTCACGGCGGCTTTTCCGCGTTTTCTCACACATGGCTTTGTGAATCAAGCCCATGGGCTTCCCAAGTTTCATGCTTAGCACCCTAGTTTGCACGTGCAAAGCTTTTAGGAGTGCTAACTATGTTAGCACCCTTTAGTGAATCAAGCCCCTGATCTGCATATGCTTGTTCAGGGTCTATGGCTTAAAGTATTAGAGGCAAAGGGTCAGCAGGACTGCCAGGCAACTGGTATTGTTTAAAAGGAAGTAAATATGGCAGCCTCCATACCCTCTCACTCAGTTGTCCTTTAAGGTGCTCATACATGGTACAATCAAATTGTTTGATTTTCCAGTTTATTTGACCAAAACGATCAAATAGAGAGGAACCCGAAAAAAATGAATCATGTATGGCCACCTTTACTTGTAGGCAGTAAAAATCTGACAGCTGTGACAGGTTTTGGACTAGACCATCCCCCCACAGGGGATTTTGAAGGTTTTGTTTTATTTTCAAACGCACTTACTGAATGGCAGTTGCTCCGCCCAACTGCCAAAATAGCATGCAAGCGAGCAGGGCCGGCCCTAGGTTCCACAGCACCCTGAGCGAAACCTGATTTTGGTGCCCCAACACCTCCCCCACATGACCATATGCATATGCAATTCACCTTTTCTCCTGAGTTACCTCCTGGGACAGTGGTTCCCAACCTTTTTGAAGTCGTGACACATCACACCAAACGCTCAGATTTCTGTGACACATCACATGTGTATAATAGAAAAATACTAATGGTAGCCACAAAATGGATGGAAAGAGTACATTGTCCTGAATACACTTAAAAATGAAGGCTAGAACCTTTCAGGAATATTAATAAAAACAATCAGTGGGACAGTTAGCCCCCCCCCCCCCAATTTGGAATGTTAGCACAGCACGGACAATTTTCACCACACGTTATAGCCGCAGTGCACCCCCCCCCCCCCCCAAAAAAAACACCCTTAGACTCAGTATAGGTAGGTAGCCAGGTATAGGTGCCCCCAGTATAGGATCTCATGTGTAGGAGCCCTCAATATAGGTAGCCAAGCATTGGTGCCCCCAGTATAGGAAGTCAGGTGTAGGTCTCCCCCCATAGGTAGCCAGGTTTTGGTGCCCTCAGTATAGGTAGCCAGGAGTAGGTGCCCTCCCGTGGTTAGATAGCCAGCTCTAGGCGCCCCGGAGCGACTGCTCGGTCTCTCAGGTCAAAGGCCGGCTATGCAAGCGAGTAGGCAGTCCAACATGCTTATACAGATTCTTCCAATAGAATGCTTTTCTAAAGAATAAAATAAATACTGAGAATCCCCTGTGAGGAGATGGATTTGTCCTAAACCTGTTAGACCTGTCAACTTGTTACTGCTTACTGTATGAGACAGCAACATAGAATACCATGTTAATACCATGAATACCACAGAAATGTCATTTAGGTGCTTTTTACTCTGGGAGAAATATATTTTTTATAAATTTGCATTTTATATTTAACAATTTTTTGCGTAGGGGTACTTAAATAAAAGGTTCCTTAAAGCATAGATGAAGTAGCATGTGACATGATAAGATAAACATAGGTACATATAGTACCAGCCCCAGTAAGAAATTGGACTTATAATACTAGCTTTACTAAGACATTGTCTGCAGTCCCTTTCTGTTTCCCAGTACAGCAAGTGTTAAAAAAGCTTGAGCTGTTATCAATGCAAATAAACTTGTCAGCTTGTAAATAGAAGCCAAAATAGTTTTATCTGACTGAGAAAAAGCTTTTGATAAGCTTTTTACGGATGGAAAGTTCAAAGAGCCATTTCCTGTTTGTTTGTCCTGTTTTAAAATTAAACCAATCTGAATCTGAAATGAAAATAAACTTATGATATGGATTGTATGTGTAGTACAGCTAAGAATTAGAACAGTAGTAGCAAAGAAAAGAGTCTCATATTGTTTCCAATTCAAGAAGAGTTAAGAAACTTCAGTTGTTATCTCTGCAAAAGAGCTTCTCTGAGCTCTCTAACCCAACTTCGGTAGAAAACAACACTGTTTTCTGAAGCACTTATTCAGCAAAAAATCAGCGGAAGACAACTTTAGATAAGGTTTTACTGTTCAAAGGGCTCTGCTCTGTGTTATAGATTAAAATACAGAGTGTAGTTTTTTAATTGTAGATATTAAAGAATGATGCAATGTTATAAAAAAAAAGATATATAACTGAAAATTTAAATATGCTACTAATGCTCTATTTCTTATCCATACTGCACATACAATTCATTATATGCTATCATACTTTTTTTTTCTGTTTCAGTGTCTCTTTAAACTGAAAATAAAAAGTGAGACTCAGCTCTATGTCCTATTTACCTTTAGA
Organism: Hyperolius riggenbachi; assembly: GCF_040937935.1. Lineage (NCBI taxonomy): Eukaryota > Metazoa > Chordata > Amphibia > Anura > Hyperoliidae > Hyperolius > Hyperolius riggenbachi. Next base: position 395,181,146 of record NC_090650.1, on the reverse strand, counting down.
AAACACATACACTTAAAGAAACTCTGAAGCAACATTAAAAATCGCTTTTTACCTTATAATCCACATGGGCATGTCTGCCCCAGCTAAAAAGCCGCTATCCCGTGGCAGAACGAGGGGTCTTTACCCCCCAAATCCCCCCCCCCCCCTGCAAAATCCACAACCAACTTGGTCGTAGATTTTGCTGTTCATGGAGGCAGGGCTAACGGCTGCAGCTCTGCCTCCATGCGCGTCTATCAGCGGCGGATCTCCGCCTCTCCCCCGCCCCTCTCAGTGAAAGAAGAGGGAGAGAGGCGGAAAGAGGCGGCGATCAGCGCTGATAGACGCGCTGAGAGGCAGGGCTGCGGCCATTAGCCCTGCCTCAACAGGAAGTGATCCTCGGACACCACGGAGAGGATCTGGGGGGTAAAGTCCCCTCGTTCAGCCGCGGGATAGCGGCGTTTTAGCAGGGGCAGACATGCCCATGTTGATTATAAAGTAAAAAGTGATTTTTAATGTCTCTTCAGACTCTCTTTAATCATGTCCTTGGATTGGACAAGGGCTCCAGGGGGGAGAGGGAGGCTTGACCCCCCCATACTATGGACCATGCGGGCTGGTACAGCTCAGGGTGCGAAGCCCCACTCGACTGGGGCTCCACATTCTGGCTATCCCAGCCTGCATGGGGGCCAAGGGGTTAAAGAGACTCAGGAGGGAGGGCCACACGTATTTTTTTTTTTAATTTCCCACACTTTCTGGGGATCTTCATACAGCCATACTGCGGCTGTTTAGCGATCCCTTGCTAAAGCGTTTCAACTCCGCAGGGTTTTCCAGGGGTTCCGTGCGAAGTGCGCACTGACCCCCTGGAAACCCTGTCATGAAATTAATTGCTCTTTCTTTTGCTATATGTACATTTACCCTACTGTTAGGTTTGCTACATTATCTGTTATTTACCGTATTAAATGTATAATTTTTGTTATCAAACTTTAAAATCGATTTTCCCAAAAACTATAAGGTCTTTTTTCCCTCTTGTACCCACTGTGCCCCTTCACATACCCTGCAAATTTGGTGTTTCTAGCATGTAAGGGTGCTGTCTTTGCTATTAACCACGAAAGTCAGCGGTCATTAGGCAAAAACTTGAAAATGTTAGCGTATTTACATGGCAAATCTCGAAATTGAAAATTGTAGCGTATTTTCGCAAAAAATCTCAAAAATGAAAATGGCATTTTCGATGCGAAAATGCCTTTGGTGAAAGCAAGCAACACTGCTGGTGATGCATGACTAAGTCTTGACTACAACCTTTAATCAGGCTGGTACTCTTCTGACAGGACCACAGTTGCCAACCCCAGTAACAGCTTAGAAGTCTCCGGCGCTAGAAGGAGGAGGTACTAGCAACAAAAGCAATGTAAAAAAATACAAAAAGAACAATGCAAAGCCAAGTCAATACAGAACATGCAGAGTACTGAATTGAGAAAAGTGGCCTGGTCACCTGGTGTAAGCCTGTGGTCCTCAAGAGGTTAAGTGTGGTCACAGCAGTAACATAGCACTGCCAATTCAACTTCTAACTTCGTAGTCCATGGTATTACTACAGTCTGGATCTTACACCAGCCAGAATTAAACTTACGGTGGCCATATACTTATATATAGCCACCAGATTCAACCATTGGGGCGGACATGGATGATCTGTGATCTAACTTTTCAGCTATTAAAAAAATACCAAAAAGTGGGTGAATAAGTACTGGAAAAATCATTCTGATGCTTGCTGGTGGCTTAAAAGGCATTTTATTAATACAATATAAAATATCCCTTAGGAGAAAACTTAGGAGAAAAAGTGAATCCGATCAGGCCCCATTTGTCATAAAAATAGTTCCCAACAATTGGACAAACTGCTTTAGTTTCCCCGGCACAACTCGAAGCGTTTAAAAATGAGGCACAGTGCACCTGTTAATTGCGCTGCCATAGCGCACAATTTTATTTTTGGCTATGGCTGAGCCAGTGCAGTAAATTGGGTGCTGGGTACCCCATATCAGGGGTTCCCCATCTCTGCAGCGGTTCACTGATGTGCAGCTCCCGGAGCCGCCACTTACCGGGCACCCGATCATAAAGGTTCTCACGGATAGAGTCACTGCCACTCTGCATCGGCTACATCTGGTGCCATTTTTTTACGGTTGCCTTTTTTTTTACATGTACTCGCACAACTATCGTGATTATGGGGACCTGGAGAGTTTTTGAAATTGCACAAATTGTATCCAGACTACATAAATGACATAGAGCAAAATGACAGAGGAAGTAATCTTTGGCACATTCCTATCCTTGATATAATATAAGTACAGCCTGTATGAACTACAAATCCCGACCAACCTGAACATTGGCCAACTAGCCAGCTAACACCAACTTTAGCAGCTTGTTTGCCCTTATCAGTTGAAATAAAAAATAAATAAACACACTAAGCATTTCGTTGTTATTGTTGCATCTCTAGAAATTTACCATTCATTGAGATAATTATTCATTGCTGAGACAGGCAACAGTAATTAAAATAAAGTACATGATTAATTAAATGATGAACTGGAGGTCACAAAGCTGATTCACAGGCTCAGATTGGCCAGTAGCCAGAGAAAGGTTAAGTAGCCTGATCAAAAGCACAACGTTTATTCGAAAATGAAAAGACATTGTAGCAGGAAACAAAAAGTTGTAGCAGGAAACAAAAAGTGCTTGTATTGCTAAGGGCTACTGCACACCAAAAATCGCTAGGCGTAATCGCAAACGCTTAAAGATTTTTGTAGCAATTTGCAGTGGGGCATGGGAATAACTCAATAAGTTATGCATCCAAAACACACCCTTGAATATGGCTGCAAAGGGATGTTGAAGACATACAGGCCCATTTTACACTTGCATTGAAAATCCACATTGCGTCACCATTCTATCGCAGGGTAACGCAACGGCTATGCAAAGTAGTGGGGCTTAGCACACTTACTGCTTCACTTTGGGGCGGAAATGCCGATCAGTTGCCAAGCCGCCGCAAAGTCAATAGCGCATTACTGTCGAATTTTCCAGTGGCATCAGAAGTAATGTAAGTCAATGGGCGACACAGTAAATGTAAATACGTTGATGGCACGCATGCGCAGAATGATAGGAATATGATGGGGAAACCAGGGAATCCCAGTGACATACTTCCTGTCAAGCAGAGAGCAGGTCACTAGGTGAGGGGCGGTGATTTAGATTGTAAGCTCACAGCAAGGACAGGGATCTCACCCTTTTGTGTCTTGGAATGTTATTAATTTAATTGCTTGCACTCTGTTATACATCTATACATCATGTTAAATTTGCTATTGTAATCACCAGTTCTGTATTTTGTACCAGTGTTCACATTTGATGCATATCATTGTTTGTATCATTATGTATCCCTTGTTTGTTTTCTTACATTGTACAGCGCCATGGAATATGTTGACGCTTTATAAATAATACTAATAATAATAGTAATGATTGTATGTAAAGCTAAAACAGATTAAAAGTAAGTAAAATATAAAATATTACAAATACGTTTCAATGTTTTGCTGCTCAGCATAATGGCCTAACAAGTTTTGTCTCTAAAACACATGCTTATACTTTGTAGTAAAGATACGATTTAAGGTGTATGCTTAAAAGTTATAATCAAAAACATTCTCATAATAGGCTTTAGTGCCCCATATATAAAAGACAAGTTAGGGTTAAAAAAAATCAAATCTTCTAGCAGCTGATCAAAATGAACAAACAGCTGTGTTAAATGTTCAGTGATTTTTTAGCCACAACTTCCACTTCCTGTGTGAAACAATACACTTGTTAGGATCATGTTTTAGTTACCCATCGGTCAGCATGTCAGAATGCTGGGATTCTGTAATGTTAGAGACTCGTTAAGCATGTTAAATACAGCAGCAAATTAATGCGCTTTTCCGATTACAGAATTTGTGGTCAAAGCAGCAGATGAAACTTAACCCCCTTGGCGGTATGAAAAATACCGCCAGGGGGCAGCGCAGCAGTTTTTTTTTTATTTATTTTTTTTTAAATCATGTAGCGAGCCCAGGGCTCGCTACATGATAGCCTCCGGCGATAGGCGATCAGGAAATCCCGTTCAAAGAACGGGATTTCCTGGAGGGCTTCCCCCGTCGCCATGGCGACGGGACGGGATGACGTCACCGACGTCACCGACGTCGGGACGTCATTGGGAGACCCGATCCACCCCTTGGCGCTGCCTGGCACTGATTGGCCAGGCAGCGCAGGGGTCTGGGGGGTGGGCGCGCGCCGCACCGGATAGCGGCGATCGGGCGCGCGGCGGCGGCGATCGGGGTGCTGGCGCAGCTAGCAAAGTGCTAGCTGCGTCCAGCAAAAAAAAAATTATGAAAATCGGCCCAGCAGGGCCTGAGCGGCACCCTCCGGCGGCTTACCCCGTGTCACACACGGGGTTACCGCTAAGGAGGTTAATAAAGAAATTACATTTTTAATTGCAAAATGTAGTATGTTCTTGATTACAAAGAGATAAATTACAGGTATTTGAAATGATTATAAATGAATATTCTATTCTAGATATAGTAAGTAATTAAAATATATAGAATAAAAAATGTTATTTCCTGTTCTGTGCCACTAATTACTGGTGCAGGGAGATGGCCATTTTGGGGCATTTACTGTATGTATCATTGTTATGGTTGCATAGGTCTGCCATTTAGATTCCCTTGCAACTTGGGGAAACCGCTAGCTGCACACTGAAATTTAAAGATTGTTTTTTTTGGCAAGATTGCCGTATTGCAGCAATTTTTAAAAAATAAAACTAAAGTTACATTTTAATTGCCTTAGCGGGAATCCTTCTCCACTTACTTTTTGTATTCTCGTACTTCATAGGTTTATTTTTTCTAAAAACAATCACCATAAACATGGAAGCTTTTATTATTTTTAAAACCATGATCTATACAGGACAATGGAAAATTAACTATAGGCTGTGTTTAATGCTCTCGCGGTTATAATGCCTATATTATTTTTATTTCTCTCCCTATCTTAATAATTGCAAATGTATTTCCTCTCTTCTCCTGTGAAGTCTTACTGCTGCTGCTGTTGTTGTTATTGTTGTTGTTGCTGCTCTAAAATGAGTTGTGTTTTTAAAAAAAAAAAAAAAAACTGAAGCCAGCATTTAAATTCATCTCACAGTCCAGAATTTACTTAACGGCCAGCCTGTGCGCTGTGATAAACGGAATGATGATCCGGCAACATGTCTTTATCCATGGTTTGCTTTAATTAACACCGGCTTGTTTGTTGAAAAGATGATTAATATGCCAATGAAAATTGCATAATTGAATACCACAACACTGGCACAATCAGGCGGACACATGCAGGTTTTTTTTTTAATACCATTTTTTTTTATATATTATTGTAACTATTGTTCTTGTTGTTCTACTGTTTCTGGAATTTCTTTGACCAAATGCTAAGTGGAAATTGGAGCATGCTTGGTCTCCATCCAAAACAAACAAAACAGGGGGGAAAAAATATTCAAATAAATAATAATAATTGTAATACAATGAACAAGATGCAAGGTTTCAAAAATGGGAGCTTTTGGCTAATTAGACCTCACATTTGGTCCTGGTCAAATCCTGGGCAATTAAATAAAAATACCAGCCATGCAGGCATCTTGAATTGACAGAAGTTGTCAAGTTAATTAACATGAGTTGGTTGGTTAGGAGAAGTGTGGCAAGCACCAGCAGACATCAATAGACCACTTCTCTAATTATTTTTTTTGAACAATCCACAATCCTATAGGCATGAGCTTCTTCACGGAATTACCTTTTAAAATGAGACGTAAAGGTTGCAGCATTTTATTCTGTAGAACGTTTTCAGCATCAGGTAAAGATGATTCCTAATTTGAAAGAACAGTGATGGTTCCTAAGCTGAATGTGCATTAATCAAGAACCTGAACTAGGCTCAAACTACTGTGGTAAGATTTTACTTAATTAAAGTGTACCCGAGGCAGCCCGGGAAGGGGGGCGATGGGACACAGAGGCATGTTCCACGGTCCATGATATGCCTCTTTGTCCCCTATGCGCCGCTCTCTGCCACCCCCCAGCGCCCCGTTGTCAGCCCCCGAAATTGCCGACATGCACCTTGTCTGCAATCTTGAGGGGAAGGGGCGTCCCTTGCAGGAGCACTCCTGTAAAGCGCCCACTGGGGGCGTTCCTAACGCCCCTTCCACAGCTCTCATTGGGAAGCTCATCCCAGTTCTGCATCTCCGTCGCCCATTCCCCGCCACTCCACCCACCACCCTGCACTCTGCTCTGTCATGAGACACACCCTGCAGAGCTTGCAACGTCGAGACACCAGGGGGCCACTGAAAGTGAAAATGGCCAATATCTAGCCACAGGAGCAGCACAGAGCAGCAGGAATTGATGCTACCTGATCCAGCTAGTCTCCCAGATCAGGCAGCATGTTTATTTTTGAAAAATCCAAACATCGTGTTCACTTTAACAAATATGTACCTATGTTAAAAAAACACACAAAAAATTAAAAATTAAAAATACATGTGTATAAGAAGTATATTTCTCCTAGAGTAAAATGAACTGTACATTACTTTTTTTGCTATGTTGCTGTCGCTTACAGTAGACAGTAAAACAGATTTACAGATTTTGGACTAGTCCATTCCTTCAAGGGGATTCTGTGTATTTCCCTTATTCTTTACAAAAGCACTCACAGGAAAGGATCTATACAAGGATCCTGGCTGGTTTCCCTATTTGCTTGTGCACTATTTTAGCAATTGGACTGAGCAACTGTCATTCAGTAGGTGCTTTTAACAATAAAGAAAACCCTGAGAATCCCCTACAAGGAGATGGACTAGTCCAAAATCTGTTAGATTTGTACTGCCTACAAGTAAGTGACAGCAGCATAGGGAAAACAAGTAATTTATAGTGCATTGTACTCTGGTACAAGTGCCTTTTACAATTTAAATTTTTTCAAGATAGTGGTGAGCTATCAACATGTCTTTTTATTTGCTGCTTTTATTCACCCTGAGAATCCCTAATGAGGATATGGACTAGTCCAAAATATGTCACATCTGTCAGAGTTTTACAAGCTATTGTAAGTAACTGCAACGTAGGAAAAAATACATTTACAGTTCATGTTTTTTTTTTCAATTATTTTGTGATAGTGGTCCCTTCATTATTGACTATGCAGACTTGGAGACCCCTTGCCAGCCTCCAAGAAACAGCTAATTTAGTCACAGTGCAGTGGCAAGAATTTGGGCACTGAAATAGGTCGTAATGTGAGTTATGGCTATAGTGGTGCTCACTGACTATTTTGGGTGCCCACAATAGTCAGAACCTAAATTATGAAAAAAATAGAGAATAGCTAAAGCAGGGTGAGCCGTCTTTTGGCTTCGCACTGCGCCTAAATTTGGCCACACCATATTTCAATGTGTGCAGGTTCCATACTGCAAGAGATGGGTCAACAAGATACAAAAAATTCCAGCTTGCCAGATTGTAGGCAGATGGGGCAAATACAAATGTCAGCATAAGTATTTGATTGGCACAATTCTAAACTGCATACCATTTGCATATAAACTGGAACTATCCGTATTACAGTATCTATCTCTGCATAGTTCTTGCAAGAAATAGCAGCTCTGCAGAGAAAAAAACAAGGATCATGCTACCTTCCGCAATAACCAACCATTAATGGAGGAAACTTCCAGTCACTGAAGGCACATGTCTGAGGTTTCTCCTAACCTATTATAGGAAGTTAGCATTATGGGGGCATAGGACCTGATTGACTATGTTTGGAGAGCACTGAAGAGCCAATATGATTCAACAAACCTGGACTGGATGGTTTTCTGGGTGACAGAAGTTGCTTTAAGTGTTATATAACTTTATTTGTAAGAACTGTTAAAAGATCTGTCAGATAACTGTAATCACATGTAGCATCTATAGCTGGGCTGGGCAAACTATGGGCCACGGGCCGTAGCCAAACCAATTGGTGTTTTGAGTCTGGCCTGCCAATAGAAGGCTGGATTCCTCTCCTCTCCCTCCCTGCAAAGCTGCATGCAGTGCGTAATGAAAAGTTTAACTCACCCAGTCACACTTTCCAGGGGTGATCTCCATGGCCACAGTGGCATCATGTGACCCGCCATCAGCTTTTGCCAATGTGTCACATGGCACCACCATAGCCATGTAAGATGCAAGTGGGTGAGTTAAACCTTTTATAACGCAACTCGCTCAACTCTTCCAGGAGGGATATCCTGATCCTGGAGGAGAGGAGAGGCATATGGGCCGCTAGAGAAATGCGGCCCGGAGCTGAAAAAGTTTACACCCCCTTGATCTACAGGGCAATTTTTTTGAATATATTTACCTGGACCAAGCATCTGGATTTAACACGTGGACCAAGCACCTGGACCTAGCACCAGGACCAAGCATCTAGGCCAAGCACCTGGACCCTATAACTGGAACTAGCACGTGGGCCAAGCACCAGGACCTAAGAGGGAAACCTCTGGATTCTGTGAAGGCTTCCCACGCCGTCCTCAGGACTCCCGTTGCTGAACACAGACCCCCTGAATATAACTGACAAGGGGTTGATGGTAATCACATTGGGGCCGCACTTCTCTTCAAACTGGGGTGCAGCTAAATGTCCCCTGTGTGTGTGCGCAGGCGCAGTAAGTCGGATTCCGCTTGTGCCTGAAGGGGAGTGCAGCCTGATATTTCAGAGAGCATGGGAAGTCTCAATAGGATTTAGAGGCTTTCCCTTTCTTAGGTGAGTATTTACTTTATGTGCTGTGTAATGTATAGGGCTCTTTCAAAAAATAAAAAAATGGTCGATTAGCGTGGCAGATTTCATCATAGATATGATCGTAACTGGTTTAGATACTATCACAAGTTACAATCTTTTTTTTTTTTTACTGAGATTTTTTATTGAATTTTTTTCTGGAAGCCAAACATTGACCTCCAGTCATTAGGAGGTTGAAAAAAAAAACAAAAAATAACAACAACATCCGATTCAGTACATTCTAGCGCATAGATTCATACATAAATACCCAAGGGGAGTAAGGTAGAGCCTTATTTCTCATATAATCATAAGGCAGATAAAAACCACGGACATAGAGACTGAAGACCCTACTTGAATTTATGACATCTCTTCAGCATATCGCTAACCGATATATATTAATATAAAGATTAGGAATGACAGTATCAGAGTTCTGTATCCATCTATTGCGCACCTTTTTACATTTGTTAGAGTTATTTTGTACCTGATATATCAGTTTATATAAAGGAAGCAGAGAGTTCACCATGCATTTCTAGAATCTTTAAAAGGAACCCAAGCAGTGAGACATATGGAAGCTGCCATATTTATTTCCTTTTAAAGCGGACCTTAAAGTGTAACTGTCGGGCATAAAATAAAAAATCAATTCTTTATTTTTATCTGGTAAACAAGTGATAAGGATGCTAACCAGGCAATCCAAAAGGTAAAATCTCTATTACTTTTCTTGTTTATAAATGATCATTCCCCAGTTTACCTGACTCTTATTTGGTACGTTGCCGCACAAAGGAAGTTGCAGGGCATGCTGGGCTGCCTTTTTTTGCTTATTTCCCCTCAGACTTAACTAATGTACAGAAGCCAAAAAGGACAACCCAGCATTCCCTGCAACTTCCTTTTTGCGGCAACATACCAAATAAGAGTCAGGTAAACTGGGGAATGATCATTTATAAACAAAAAAAGTAATTATTATTATTATTTATATAGCGCCGACATCTTACGCAGCGCTGTACAGAGAATATATTCTTGTCACTAACTGTCCCTCAGTGGAGCTCACAATCTAATCCCTACCATAGTCATTTGTCTATCTATGTATAGTGCAATGTATTTATTGTAGTCTAGGGCCAATTTGAGGGGGAATCCAATTAACTTATCTGTATGTTTTTGTGATGTGGGAGGAAATCAGAGTGCCCAGAGGAAACCCACACAGACACGGGGAGAACATACAAACTCCTTGCAGATAGTGCCCTGGCTGGGATTTGAACCAGGGACCCAGTGCTGCAAAGGCGAGAGTGCTAACCACTACGCCACCGTACTGCATAGAGATTAGCATCCTTATTACGTATTTAACAGATAAAAATAAATAATTGATTTTTTATTTTATGCCCGACAGTTACACTTTAAAGAGGAACTCCAGTGAAAATAATGTAAAAAAAAAAAGGCCTTCATTTTTTACAATAATTGTGTATAAATGATCTAGTCAGTGTTTGCTCATTGTAAAATCTTTCCTCTCCCTGATTTACATTCTGACATTTATCACATGGTAACATTTTTACTGCTGGCAGGTGATGTCAGAAGAAGGAGATGCAGCTTGCTCTTTTGGCAGTTGGAAACAGCTGGGAAACAGCTGTTATTTCCCACAATGCAACAAGGCTCCCAAAGTGTGATGTCAGAACCATGGTCCTGACATCACACTGTGGGAGGGGTTTCACCGCAATATCAGCCATACAGAGCCCCCTGATAATCAGTTTGTGAAAAGGAAAAGATTTCTCATGGGAGAGGGGCTATCAGATACTGATAGGGATGAAGTTCCATTCTTGGTTACGGTTTCTCTTTAACTACACAACAGCATAATATCCTTTGCATAAAAACATTTGTTTGTTACAGCTGATACAAATCCTGCAACAAATCTACAGTGTTTCTACTTCCTGCTTTCATGGAAGCAAACATATAATTAAAATCCTGTGTTTATCAATTCCCTCTCTGCTGTGACAGTCAGCTGACACAACTGAGGAATCAAAGTACAACTTGTGCTTAGATACAGATGAGGGGGTAATTAGTATAAACTCTCTAAATACATATAGGGTGCCTTTCTATGTTTTCCTTCTGGCCAATGCTTTGAATGGATTACATGCAATTTTTTTTCAGGTCTGAATGTTCTTATCGAAAATAAGATCACTTGCCAAATTTGCACTGTTATTGGGCCTTTTTAGTAATGTAAAATAAAGCAATAGTGTGATATACAATAGCAGAGCCGGGACAAGGTCCTTCAGTACCCAAGGCTGAGACACCAAAGTGCGCCCCTCCATCCCTCCCCTTCCAGCCGTCACACACTGATTGCTACTAGACTAAGAGGCGCCCCAGGGCCCCTAACCTCCCCAATACCTTAATCTCTAGCTATCTGACTTGCAGTCACTGCCATGTATCCCCTTTTCCTATTTCTTTTTGCTTCAAACACAATTAGGAATGACAACAGAATGAATTGTGCGCCCCCTCCTACACTGCGCCCTGAGGCTGGAGCCTCTCCAGCCTCTGCCTCGGCCCGGCCCTGTACAATAGTCTCTGCAGCACTCATAGTCTTTGTCCTTTCATGGCCAGCAATGCCTTCCTTTAATTTTAAAACAAACATACAGAACTACACCCTGAACTTGTCACCATGGTCCCTCGTTTATCCCCCCCGAGCCTCATTTTGAGAATCTGCCTATTTTGGATTTTCTTTTGTGACCTTTGGGCAGCGGGCCAAGACATGACAATTGCTGAGTTCCTCCAGCCAGATGACAAACATCTCTCTTTTTTAAAGTTAACAGCCCCTTTTTCTATCTGCACAGTCAAGGACTGAACGCTGACTACCCCCTCACTCCTCCTGATTCAGCCAGCTCCAAACTAATTGCATCCTGTTTTTCCTTTAATATTCTGATGTTTTCTTTAAAAGCTGTGAATTCAGAAATGCTTGGTGTTACTGATTGCTATCATCCGCTGAATGCTTCTAAGTACGCTCCAGAACAAAGCACAAGAGCGTCGCTCCCGTGCCAGAAAGTGACTGTGCCGGGCGAATCCTGTGTGCTGCCATGACATATTTACGTTCACCCAATACACATGTACAGTTAAACTTGTGGCACTTCTCACTGGCTTGGCGGCAGTGACACCTCCTGTAGCTGACCCACCCGGAATCACTCTTCTGCACTCATAAATACAATTTTGTTGCTTAAAGGGATACTGAATGTAACAAGTAAAAAAAAAAAAAACAGCCCCTCCGTACTTACCTTGGGAGGGGGAATCCTCTGGACCCTAATGAGGCTTCCCTCATCCTCTTTACCCTCCGGGATCCAGCGCTGACCCCCCAAAAAATTAGTCAACAAGAATGTTGGCTGTAGCACAGGTGCAGTAGCGGCTAAAATGTTTACCTTTTGCGCTCCAGTGCTGGCGCAGTAGCGGCTTTCCGTTCGGCTAGCCCGATCAGGTCTTGGTTATTTCCATAGCCGCTACTGCTCCAGCGCTGTTCAGGGGCTGCCAGCACTGGATCCTGGAGGGTGAAAAGGAAAGGGGAAGCCTTATAAGGATCCAGAGGCTTCCCCCACCCGAGGTAAGTACCCCCAAGGGGCTGATTTTTTTGTTTTTTACAGATTAAAGGAAACCAGAGCTCACAAAAACAAAAAGATTTATACATACCTATGGCTTCCTCCAGCCCCATCCGCTTGGATCGCTCCCACACCGCCATCCTCCGATGTCTGCAGCTTCCGGCAGTCGGAGCCAGTCTATGCAGAAGTGCGCTCTTTGCGTATATCTCCAGCAGCTGCTGGAGAGATACGTAGAGGGCGCATTTCTCTTACATCGGACTGGCTCTGACTGGAGCTGCAGACATCAGAAGATGGCGCCGTGGGAGCGATCCAAGCGGATGGGGCTGGAGGAAGTCCCAGGTATGTATAAATCTTTTTGTTTTTGTAAGCTCTGGTACACTTTAACTTTAAAAATAACTCTATGTAAAATGAAATTCCAATCATGTTATGAATTTGAAATTCATGTATGAGTGCTCTATACATGCTTTTTAGTACCATTATTGTTTATTTAGTTAGTGTTGCAGGGTTTACATTATACTTGCAGAAGGACGAACCCTCTCTGGGTATAATGTAAACCCTGCAACATCTAACTAAATAAACAATAATGATACTAAAAAGCATGTATAGAGCACTCATACATGAATTTCAAATTCATAGAGACATGGAGACAGAAATCACAAAGGAGAAATGACAAGAGGCCAATAGTGCAATATGTCACAGTATCGAGAGATGGTTTGAGTAAAGAGGAGAACTCGCACTCTCCTGGTTGCAATAGAAATGCAACCACCAATAAGGCATGTGGAGGAATTCCTGCCACCACTCAGGTTTGTCGGGACTGGTTGCACTTCTGGTTTTTAGGAAGGCCCATAAGGGGATTAAAAAAAAAAACCCTCCCAACAGAGGTGTGAACCGTATTACTGAAGAGTATATGGGTTGGCTTGCTTACCTCTCCCGAAAAAAAATAGCCAATACGACTTTAAAATACTGTACTTTCGAAAGGTTTATTGCACAGAAATACGCGTTTCTCAGGCCTTATGCGTATCTTCAGGTCATTTGTGCACAAATTTTGCATATTTTTGCACACATTTTTGTATTTGTTGCATTTTTTTTCTTTTTTGCACCAATTAATAGGACTGCAATCCATTTTTGCTTTTTCTGCACAATTTTTCATATTTGCTTCAGCCAACACAGGTTAGATCAATTTGTCATAAACAATTCCCTCAACACAGGTCCAAACCACAGGACAACTTTTTGTAGAGTATAAACCTCAGTGAATCTCTGTAGAATATCAAATTTCAGAAAATCTCTGCAGTGTACCACATCTTAGTGAATTTCTGCAAAGTTTCACATTTCAATGCAATCATGTAGAGCACCAAATGTCAACCAATCTATGAAGAGTACCAAATCTCAGTCAATCTATGTTGAGTGCAAAATCTTACTCAATGTCTGCAGAGTACCAAATATCAGTCAATCCCTGAAGAGCACCCATTTGCCAATCTCTGCAGACTACCAAATCTTAGCCAGTTTCTAAAGAGTATCAAATCGCAGTCAATTTCTGTGGAGTACCAAATCCCAGTCAATCTCTAAGGAATATAAAATCTCAGTCAATCTCTGTGGAGTACCAAATCTCAGTCAATCTCTGTGGAGTACCAAATCCCCATAAATCTCTAAGGAATATAAAATCTCAGTCAATCTCTGTAGACTACCAAATCTCAGTCAATCTGTAAGGAGTACCAAATTACCAGTCAATCTCTGTGGAGTACTAAATCTCACTCAACATCTTTAGAGTATCAAATCGCAGTTTTCTCCTTGGTGATATTTTGGTACCCTATCAATAAAATGCCTATAAATCCACCAGCAAGCAAGAAAATACTCAGAATAATTTTTTGAAAGTGCTTTTTCACCTACTTTTTGGTACTTCTTAAATTGCAGAGTACTGAAAAGTTATTTTCCTATGTTAGGTCATAATTTTTCATCTTCGCTTTAAAATAACTATTCAGCATTTGGCAATCTAAAAAAAAGTACCAAAAGTAGTAGAAAAAGTATTATCAAAATGATTTTGAGTATTTTCTTGCTTGCTGGTTTAAAAGGCATTTTATTGACAAGAAACGAATTTATCAACTTGGAGAAAAAGGAGAAAAAGTGAATTGCATATGGCCAATATATCTGTAGAGTACCAAATCTCAGTACATTTTTGTACTTTACCAAATCCGTGTAATGTTTTGTAAAGTACCAAATCTCAGTAAATTTGTGCGCAATAACAAATCTCAGTGAATCTATGCAAACCTCTGGACCTTGGAGAATCTCTGTGGGGTTCCAGAAACTCAGTGAATATTTTGTAAACAGAGTAAAGTAATTTTATTCCATAAGAGATAAAGGGCTTGATTCACTAACCGGCACTAAGTGTTAGCGTCGGAGTGAAAAGCCACTTAGTGCCCGAAAAGTAACTTTGCGGGCACTAATAGCTACATGCAAAGCTACATCACGCTCAGCCCAGCGCTGTGCGCACGCAGCCGTTAATAGTACGTGGTGCAACGATAACGTCGCACCCGCTGCCCTGTAAACATCGCACTTGGTGCACCGAAAACGGCGCATCGGGTGCTCCCGAAACGGCACATCAATGCACTGCTTCAGAGGGCACCCGATGCACCATTTTCGGCGCACCTAGTGCGACGTTTCCAGGGCAGCGGGTGCAACGTTATCGTCGCACCGTGCACTATTAACGGCTGCATGCACACTGCGCTGGGCTGTGCGCGATGTGTGGGCGCAAACCACCTAACTCCGTGGCTTAGCGCCGGTTAGTGAATCAAGATGAAAATGTTCCTCCATTACGTGTTCTCACATCACACATCCCACATTCTAGCATCCCAAATATACCCATCTGACTCCTGTTACTGGTGTCATCAAAACTGATCAAGTCAAAAAAGAGGGGTGGAACAGCACTTCACGAAATCCAAATAAGTGTGCAAGAATCTACCTTGTGTACCAACAGCGTCTCAATCTTAAAAGTATATTTCTTGATCCGCACGACTGCCAAAAAACACCAACTTCATTGCATCAAAATTGTTAAAAGCTGTACAACAGCTACAGCCCGTTGTTTCGGGCATCGAGCCGTTTTGGAAGCTGCCCAGCAATGTACACATTAGGGCTTAATGTGCATTGTGTACATTGCTGTGTGGCTTGTAAAAGGGCGACACCCAAAACAGCGGCCTGTAGCTGCTGTACAGTTTTTACCTATTTTACTGTCATAAAGTTGGTGTTTTTTTGAAGTCGTGTGGATCAGGAACATCATGACATCTAAATAAGTGTGCAAGGACCTACCCTGTGTACCAACAGGGTTTCAATCTTCAAAGTAGATTTCTTGATCCTCATGAGCATGTAGCCCTTTTACAAGTGCTAGACGCCCGAAACAGCGGGTTGGAGCTGTTGTACAGCTTTTACCTATTTCGATGCCATAAAGTTGGTGTTTTTTGGAAGTCGTGCGGATCAAGAAATATACATTAAAACTGATCAGGCCCATCACGCTATTTCAAATTCATGTAAATCACATGTAAAATTGAGAACCCCCCCTACGGTTTATGAAAAGCTAGAGGTAGTAATGAAGCGCCTGAAATCAGGTTGCCTCCTGCGGGCCTCTGGATGCCCTAATCAGCTATAAAACACTTCAGCGCTGATAAGGAAGTTCACCCTCCATGGACTCCATGTATGCAGACCTTCCTTCCCACTTCATGTGCCATCCGTACAGCTGGATCCCCATCACATCAGAGGACACACACAGGATGGACTGACCAATCTCAGAGGGCCTCTCTCTATATAAAGCTTTTCATGGTAGCAGCTTGAGGGGTTCAATCAGCACCGCTTTGATCTCGGCTGGAACTATAATTATTTAACATTGTTACAAGGATTTCTATAATCCATCCTACCATTAAATCCCTTTTACACCCTCATCTTCAGAAGCCTAATCTGCATCTGTACACTCGGTTTGTCTCTTGCGCGAGGTTTTCATCAGGCTGTGCCTTTTCTCCAACATCCAAACTGATGATTCTCTCCTTTTTTTTCCCTAATGAAATAATTTTCTTTTAAATTGAAAACTGAAAAGGAGGTCTTGTGCATGTGCTACCGTTTGATGGGATAGCTATATGGCCTAAGAATAATCCGACGACCTAATAGGAATCTCATAAAGTCGTTTCTGAGTGCTTTGTGGCTATATATAGTACGGGGCGACCTCTAGACTCTATCTCTGTGGATCTAGAAACACGAAGTGCGAAGTCAGCTCACACAACATTGCTTAGATCAACACAGCTGCAACCAAATTTCTTAAAGATTTTTTTTTCTTCACTTTGGATAATGATATATCTATACGGAGAGTTTTTAGTGCTGTCGGTGTCAGCTGTTGTGAAACATTCCTTCTTTCACCAAAGAAATATTGCAAAAATTAAGCACCTCATTCCGTCAGAGGATCTTCCAACCCTACTTCACGCCTTCATCACATCACGGCTGGACTACTACAATCAGAGCCGGGACAAGGTCCTCCAGCACCCAAGGCTGAGACACCAAAGTGCGCCCCTCCATCCCTCCCACCCCAGCCGTCAACCAAAGATTGCTATTAGACTAAGAGGGCCACAGGGCCCACAACCTCCCCAACACCTTAATATCTAGTTATCTGGCTTGCAGTCACTGCTATGTATCCCCTTTTCTTATTTCTTTCTGCTTAATACACAATTAGGAATGACAGCTGAATGAATTGTGCGCCCCCTCCTACACTGCGCCCTGAGGCTGGAGCCTCTCCAGCCTCTGCCTCGGCCTGGCCCTGACTACAATGCCTTCTATGCAGTCCTTCCAAATAAAGACCTACACCGCCTACAGCTAATACAGAATGACTGTTAACAAATCAAGACTGTTAACAAGCCAACCTCGCCATTGCCACATAATACCAATCATTTGCTTACTACACTAGCTACCCATAAAATGGAGAACCCTTTTCAAAATTTGCATGCTAACATTCAAATCCCTACACGATCCAGGCCCTGGATACCTGAGGGATATGTTGCAACCGTGTGACACCTCCCATAACCACAGATCAAAAGGATCCAGTAACTTTACCACCCACCGGGTCCAACTAAAAACCTTTGGAGCCAGAGCTTTTTGTCATGCTGCCCCTACCCTTTAGAATTCCTTGGCAAACTTATTCAAGACAGCTCCAACCCTGGACACATTTTACATAACTTTTTTTTCCCAGAACACCACTATTTACTGATCTGAGACAAGCTTATGCGCTTTGGGTCCTACGGGAGGAAAGCGCTCTACAAATGTTTTGTTGTTGTTGTTGTTGTGTTTCCACTGAATTTCCAGCAATAGTTGTCCCTGAGACCACCATGGCTGTAATTTATAGATAAACCTAAAAACACAAGTTCATCGATTCTTCTGGCTTGCCAAGGATGGCAGAACAGTTAACAGTATGTCCAACCTAAACATACACAACACAATGAAAACCCAATAAAGGAGTCTGTCCACTTTCTACACTAATCAGGACAATGCTAAAATTCTTGAAGTTGTGTTCACAGGAAAGGGAAATGGGGAGAAGAAAAACATTTGAAGCTATGTCATCCACCACAGAGTAAACTGTTGCTATGGCTACAAGAAAGCCTCATTCAGCTGGTCTAGAAAATGATAGCTAGTTGCAGACTGAAGACGGAATTTTGATAACATTAAACAAAAAGGTTTAGGTATAATTGAAACATTACAGGGGGTTGGATTCTGACTGAGAAAGGGAGACGGGGTGGGGCTTTGTTTGAGTTGGTTTTGGTGATCAGCAAAGCACTGTAATAAATCCCAATGGAGTAATTTCTTGAATGAGAATCGCAATGCACAATTGCTGAAAAACTGCAGAAGTTTAGGGCTGAAAAATAATTTGAACCAGGCCTTAGACTAGCAGTATCTATTTGGAAAGTGGGAGGACCTGGAAAAAAGGGTGCAAGGGATTGCCACAAGTAGAATATCACTTTAATTAATGATATTCTACTGCTGAATTCCGAATGTATAGGTTATGTTTACCAATATTTTACTATATCTAAACCTAACCCTACTCTCACACAGAACCCTCCCTCTACTGATGCCTAACCCAATCCCTCCTGGTGGTGCTAAGACCCCTAAGTCCCCCCTCCCCCATCGGTGCATAACCCTAAGGCTAAGTACTCCCCTCGGAATGCAGGGAGATGGATGCAGCAACGTCTCCCTGACGACGAGCGCTCCGGCGATCCATCTTCCTTCAAGACTTCAAGTACTTTGCAAGAGTCATCGAGGATCTTAAAGATCCGATGGGCTGTGATGGTCTTATCGACACATGACGCTATGCGACATTTGCGGTATAGGGTGCCTGTACCAACGTCGCAAGAAGGCGTAAACAACTGCACCTCACTCAAAAAACGCAGATCATCGGGAAAATAGTCAGAAGAATCACGAGGTGGGTACAGGCCTCAAGATTCCCCTGGTGGTGATTGACCTTAAACCTCCCACCTGGTGGTGCCTAATCCTAAGCCAATGTGGTGCCAAACCCTTAACTCCCCCCACCCAAACCTTAACCCCACCTCTGCCACAGATTTGCAGCAAGGAAGTCAATTTGCTTGGAGGCACTGCTGCAAAGCCGCAATTAGGGGAAAACAATTGCCCGCTAGAACCATGAGCGCCGGGGACTTGCGGATGTACAAACTGCGGCATTCCATAGCAGGCGCTCCAGGCTCCGAGATTTAGCTTGTTTGCCGTTAATCGTGTGCCTTCGGGTGCCAAAATTTACTTTCTTTACCGCATATTATGGCCATTATAAAATCCAAGATTTGCCACAAAGGAGGTAGATTTCGCTGCCCGCCGCTGAATTTCCGTTCAATGCTGCAAATCGTGGTTTTTATAATAGGAGCCTATGGTGGCACCATTTTTTCCATAAGGGCTGCTGTGCCATTTTTCCCATTTCGTATAGATAGCGCCCTGCCAAGGGCTCATATCTGGAACTCCAGTGCTATAAGATATATCTCCCAAGTTTTTGAGATGAGAAAGAGGGACACGTAAGCCATGCCCCTGTCACACCTCTAACCACGCCCCTGTCACACCCCTAGTCACGGATACCATAAAGATTTCATAAGAAAAATATGTTGTTTTATAATTCAAACCACACTGGTCCTTTCTGTCCTGGTTCATTTCCCTTCATATTAACATTTTAAAATTAGTAATATATCAAAACAGTCAATCAAACACATTTTTAGTAGATAAATATATATATTTACATTGAAAGAGCAGGGCCGTAGCAATAGGGGTTGCAGAGGTTGCGACCGCATCGGGGTCCTTGGGGATTATTATTTATTGTATTTATAAAGTGCCAACATATTACGCAGCGCTGGAGAATAAATAGGGATACCATGATACCATGTAAAATATATAGCCTTTACAGTATTTCATCCATCTCAGTTATTTTAGGCTGACTTACGGTATATAAAAAACCTCTCTATTTTTAAATAGGCCCCAGGCTGACAGCAGTGAGGATAGGACACAACACACAGCCCAGCGTTCCATGTGTCACTGTTAGGAGACACACACTGGAATGCAGTGCAGGGAAGCTGAAGTTGCTTTGTTAGCAGCTCTGTTCTGTGTCCAGCACACTCTCACACAGAGATAAATCTCCAGCTCGGATCACGTTTGTTTATTCCGTGGAAGAATCTACAATCCCACGATGAAATATGCTTCCTCTCACAAAATATATATCATCCAGTCCCAGAGAATGGAAAGGTCGGCTGGGGAGAGGTCATGAAGAAAAATGGGGGCTTGGAGGAGGTTAAGAGGAAAAAAAAGCAGTACACCTGTGAGGGTCCAGACAGCAGAGGATGGGCAGGAAGTGGGGGACAGGATAAGGTGCGCACTCAAAGTAAACAGCAGGAAAAGGAAAGACATGTGTCTGCTGAGCCAAATGGCACTGGCCAGATTAAAATAACAAGATTGGAAAACAAAACAGGTTATCCTGATGTGTGACCACAGATAAGGCCATAATAACAGCCCCATAAATGTCACTAGAGATAAGGATTCTCATGTTAGGCATGTCCCTGGAATCTTTCCATCCAGCCACCGATGAGATGATTCTGTGTCGAGTTTGCGCTCCTGACAGTCGTACATGAGGGTCATTTTTGATAAACGCAGGCGGTGCAAAAGAGGGCAATGTTCAGCGTGGACTCGTTTGTGTTTGACGCAACTAGTTATGGACAAAACTGACTAAAGGCTGAACTACAACCACTATTCTTTTTTACCTTTCAAATGTGGCCAACATCCAGTGGTGTTGCAATAGGGGAATTTAAAGAGGAACTCCAGTGAAAATAATAATATAAAAGAGTGCTTCATTTTTACAATAATTATGTATAAATGATTTAGTCAGTGTTTGCCCATTGTAAAATCTTTCCGCTCCCTGATTTACATTCTGACATTTATCACATGGTGACATTTTTACTGCTGGCAGGTGATGTCACTGGAAGGAGATGCTGCTGGCATTTTTGGCAGTTGTAAACAGCTGTTATTTCCCACAATGCAACAAGGCTCCCACAGTGTGATGTCAGTACCTCAGTGCTGTGAGGCGCTGACATCACACTGTGGGAGGGGTTTCACCACAATATCAGCCATACAGAGCCCCCTGATGATTAGAGTTGGGCCGAACGGTTCGCCGGCGAACCTGGTTCGCGCGAACCTAGGTGGTTCGCGTGCGGGTACCGCACGCGAACTTTATTGCGGAAAAGTTCGCCCCATTGCGGTTCGCCCCATAATGCACTGAGGGTCAACTTTGACCCTCTACATCACAGTCAGCAGGCCCAGTGTAGCCAATTAGGCTACACTAGCCCCTGGAGCCCCACCCCCCCTTATATAGGCAGGCAGCGGCGGCCGTGGCCACTCGTGTGCCTGCATTAGTTAGAGTAGGGCGAGCTACTGCAGTCTCTCATAGGGAAAGATTAGTTAGCCTTAGCTTGTCCCTGGCTGCATACCTGTTCATTGATCCTGCCACTGCATACCTGTTCATTGATCCTGCCACTGCATACCTGTTCATTGATCCTGCCACTGCATACCTGTTCATTGATCCTGCCACTGCATACCTGTTCATTGATCCTGCCACTGCATACCTGTTCATTGATCCTGCCACTGCATACCTGTTCATTGATCCTGCCACTGCATACCTGTTCAGTGATCCTGCCACTGCATACCTGTTCATTGATCCTGCCACTGCATACCTGTTCTGTGAACCCACCACTGCATACCTGTTCTGTTCAGTGGACCCGCCACTGTATACCTGTTTAGTGAACCCGCCACTGCATACCTGTTCTGTTCAGTGGACCCGCCACTGTATACCTGTTCAGTGGACCCGCCACTGCATACCTGTTCTGTTCAGTGAACCCGCCACTGCATACCTGTTCTGTTCAGTGGAGTTTGGTGTGTCAGTGTGAAGCAGTACCTTAATTACACTCCCTGATTGATGTATACACATGCAAGATGTTTTAAAGCACTTTAGGCCTGTCATTTAGCATTCAATGTGATTTCTGCCCTTAAAACGCTGCTTTGCGTCAAATCCAGATTTTTCCCGGTGACTTTTGGCGTGTATCCCACTCCGCCATGCCCCCCTCCAGGTGTTAGACCCCTTGAAACATCTTTTCCATCACTTTTGTGGCCAGCATAATTTTTTTTTTTTTCAAAGTTCGCATCCCCATTGAAGTCTATTGCGGTTCGCGAACTTTAACGCGAACCGAACCTTCCGCGAAAGTTCGCGAACCCGGTTCGCGAACCTAAAATCGGAGGTTCGGCCCAACTCTACTGATGATCTGTTCGAGAAAAGGAATAGATTTCTCATGGGAAAGGGGGTATCAGCTACTGATTGGGATGAAGTTCAATTCTTGGTTACAGTTTCTCTTTAAAGAACAAAGAGAATGGTCAGCACTGCTGAAGTGCCTCTTATTACAATAAAGGTGCTTACATGTGAGTCCCGGTCTTCACCTTATGCATAAATACACAATACAAAGTGTACATAGCAGTGTAACATGCAGGTTGGTGTTGGTGGGTGCAGGGCACTCGAGCCTGATGTCCGTTTTGCACAGTCATCGCTTATACAGAGGCTTGCAGTAGGGGTTGCAGAGGTTGCGACTGCACCAGGGCCCCTGGACCAGAAGGGCCCACCTTCATCCATTTTCCTTACTCTAAATACACCTCTCTAACACTAAGGCCTGGGACCCACTAGCAGCTCTTTTCTAAGCCCAAGTGATTTGTAAAACTCTTGTTAATGCAATGCTATGGGGAATTTTTTAAAAATCACATCCCTCAAGTGGGATCACACCCATAGCATTACATTAGCAAGAGTTAGTTAGTTCAAAATCACAAGCGCTTGGAAACGGCTTAGAAAAACTATGCTAGTGTGTTCCAGGTCCGATACGTCCTTGGTAGGTTTTGGGGCTCCATATGAAAAGAGTGCCTGGGGCCCCAAGCTTCTCAGTTTCGCCACTGCCAACATCTGTATTCCAGGGGTAGCAATCTAAAACTAAGTATCCACAATCTATCAGTCAACATCTTAAGCAACGTGATGTGAACAACGTGACGTGAACAACGAACGTTACGCTAAGAATCAGAACATTAAATGACAGGGACGTTCCATAAACTTTAGCGGAGGCATCATTTAATGATCTGTACACACGGGTGTTGTTGAACGGTCATTTTTTTCTATGTGATCCGTCATGAGGGTCTTACAAAATGAACAGGCGTCTCCTACATCGTCCGTCTTTAACCACCATTTGCCGCTATTTCGTGTAAAGATTGTTACACGATGTCAGCTGGATTAAATGTTTGCCATGTGTATGGGGGATCAGTGAATAATGGCGCACAGCGCCTATGCATAAAAATGGCGCCACATTAAAAAGATACGCTTATCGCTATTTATCGTTAGTACTGCATAATAATGGCGCACAGGGAAAAAAGATGAAAAACGGCACACACTAACGTTATTTATCAATAGTGGCACACACTAACGTTATTTATCAATAGTGGCACACACTAATGTTATTTATCAATAGCGCCCTACA
The DNA here is from genome assembly GCF_040937935.1 of Hyperolius riggenbachi. Lineage (NCBI taxonomy): Eukaryota > Metazoa > Chordata > Amphibia > Anura > Hyperoliidae > Hyperolius > Hyperolius riggenbachi. Next base: position 395,157,778 of record NC_090650.1, on the reverse strand, counting down.
TAAGCCAAACTGCAGACGTTATTTAACTGCAAAGCGGTGAATGGATTTAATGTAACACTGTCAAGGTTAGGATTGGGCACCACTGGGGGGGTCTTAAGGTTAGGCATCACCAGGGGGGTGGTTAGGGTTAGGCACCACCAGGGGGGTGGATAGGGTTAGGCACCACCGGGGGGGGGGTTTAGGGGTTAGGGATAGGTACAGAGAGGGTTCTGTGTGTTAACGCTAAATAACGATAAGGCTTTAACGCTAAATAACAATAAGGCTTTAACGTTAAATAGCGATAAGCGGCAAACGGATTAGCGGCAACACTGTGCGCCATTATTCACAGGCGCCATTTTCAGATGGATGCGTGTATGGAACTTTAATTCTTGCACACAAGAGTCATTATTCTAATCGGTCTGACAAAGGATTCAATCAAAATGATTAGATTGTCCATTGATTGGAAAGGCTGACATCAAACCAGCAATCGTTGATTCCCATGATACCTTTATTGACGAACTGTAAATGGTTTATTGCAAGCTTTTAAAGCGTTAAGTTTCTTCGTCAGGCATTATACAGAACCTGAATTATCTGAATCAACGTTTGTTGGTTTTAATGTCGGCATATTTGCTCCACAACTAAAGGTGGACATACATCAGGCGACTTGGCGGGCGATCGACTATCCCATTCAATTATTATAATCAGATATGGATGAGAATCAGTGCTGCCAAGTGCATGCCAGACAGACAATGCGACCAATATCGGGCCGAAATTGGTTGCATGAATTATTGGAACATGCTGCAAGATGCAGGGCCGACTTGCTCGATCGGGTGTGCAGTGGTAACAGCAAGTGATATCAGAATGAGCGACAAACGCGACGAATCCCCCATGCTGTCCCCAACGTTTAATGTGCAGCGCCCAGGTCAGGGCCGGATTTACCATAAGGCATTGTAGGCACGTGCCTACAGGCTCCTTATGTAGGAGAGGCAGCTCTCCTCCCCAAGCGTCCCCCGACCCATTGGGGGGCTACTTAATACTGAGGTGGAGGCACATCTGTCTCCTTATACTCCCTATACTTGGGGTGGGAGACACATCTACTACATAGATTAATGGGGTTACCAAAGGAGGAGGAGGGATGTCTACCTAATATGGGAGTGTGGCCTGAATTGAGGGGCGGGATTCAGGGCACCAGAACGCCTCTGCCTACAGGCTTCTGAGCTGTAAATACGGCTCTGAGCGCCCTCTATACATTACCCGGCTGCTTGCTTCGGGCACCTTTTGCCATCCATACACGTGCCTCACAGGGTTGCCTAGTAATGTGGCGTGTGTGAGGTAATGTATAGAGTGCACTGGGCACCGGGCGGGGCACACTGAAAATTAGGAGGAACAGCGTTGGCCTGGTGAGGCGGCGTCACAAGGCCGATTCCGTATCAATTCAGCATGAAACTGATCAGGAATTGGCGATCAGATCAAATAGAGATTTGTCTCCTGGTCGCATCTGCCCATCATCGCTACATGTATGGGTACCTGAGATGTAGGGTGCCCACACATTATACAGACATGCGGGTCATTGCCTTCGGCCCATCCAAATTGGTCAAAAGGATCGATTGGGAATGCCGGTAAATTTCCATTGCAAGGGCTAAAGATCGGGCAGAGGAGCCATCTTTCACATATGCAAGTTGATCTGGCCTTACTATGTGATCGAATATCGATCTTAATTCCAACTGATCTCCTCATGTGCATAACCAACTGCAAAATAAAGCACTAAACCCATTTATCTGTGCTTATTTTATAGTCAACAGGTCATTCTTTCTTGTTAGGATACTCATGGAATGGGGGGGGGGGGGGGGGGGGGAATTGGGGGTGTTAGGCAAGGAAAAAAACTAAAGATTGACGAATGAATGTACAAAGTCAACACTTTGGGCTTGAGTCCAGTTGCTCCTTGACAGTTCTGACGTTTGTTTGTTTGTTTGTTTGTCAGTATTACTTGAAGGTCCCATATAGGTGCAATTTTTATGCATGCGATAAGTTGTTAATTTATTTTCACTTCTAATACATGCAATGATTTTTTTTGTGTGCTAGGTGTAGGATTATAAAAAAAAATAAAAAAATAGGTGGGAGTATAAAAAAAAGTCGATAATTCACTTCTACAAATAAGCTGTAAATGAGAGCCTCCTATGATGAAGTCCATCTATACAAAAGTTCCCCACACGCTCTACAAAAGCTATGAGGGGCGTGTCCGAGACCAGTCTTCGGTTTCCTAACAACAATCCACAAAATGTGGTCACCCTGCTTATCAAAAACCCGCAACATACTGTTCCAGCATTCTCCGCACTCAAGTATGCAAAAATATGACTATCCTGGGAGGTACAAAAGATTAGGCTTTAAATAATACAGATGTCATCCACGTTTAAAAGGTAAAATAATATTTGTCCCTAGAGTTTTACTTTAAACCTCCACTTAATCCTATAGAAACGAGATTGCAATTAGACACGAAAAAATGGTCTCCACTCTTTAGTCCTTCAATTGCTATGTGTAATTTAACACCTAATTAAAAATGTATTTGTGTTTTTTCCCTCCTTATGAATAATTATTAGCCATGGCTGTACTTAGGCTCTGCTAATGAGTTTATAAATAATTTTAAACAACACAGACGCACCACTTTCTCTCCATTAAATGACAGCCATATTTTACATCGAACGCTTATATGGTAATTGATGTTTAACATAAAACGCACCTATCATTTGTTAAATACATGTCATTAGGTTCAACACTTTGCGCTAAAACAATATAACGGTGGAGGGGGAGGGGAAACTGATATTACTTGGTACTTTTTTTTTTTTTTTTTTTTTATTTCCTTCAATCAGTTTTGTGCTGTGCTGACTTCTCATAATCATTTAAATTTACAGAGGAAAGTCATTATTTTTAATTTTTCTGCTCAGAGTAATTGAAGCTGCTCGGTTCTGAATAATTCTGAATGTGAGGAATCAGCAGTACAATTAAGGCGCCAATCTGCGGGACCATATGGTCTACGTACGGCGGTCAGTGCGGTCCGGTGAACATCTGCCTTACGGACCAGCCTGGGTCACTCGCCGCCGGTGCAACGCGCCCTATTACAACATATTTCCGCCGCGTATATTTTTCTTCCCACGTTGCCGTGGGATGCTGCAATGTGGTAGGTATACTTTATAATCCTTTGACCCCCACTCATTTGACTTGCAATTAATGAAGCTTAGCTGCATTCACAGAGCATTGGCTTTAGCTGAGGATGAATAATTGGACAAAATGTTCAGACGCCTGTGGCTGTTTAGTGTTTTTTTTCCCTTCATCCATTGTTGGTGATTATGTTATTGCAGTTCAGCACCAGAATATTATGCAGTGTTACTGGGAGAGAGAAGGCGCCCAAAAAAATAACCATGACTGTAATAAATGTAAAATGGCTTACCTCTAAGAAGAGGCAACACCAATATTAGAAACAATTTTTTCATAATCAGACACAAAAAAATGATAACACGTTTTGCGGAGCACAGTCCGCTTCCTCAGATCAAATAAAAGAAGAGTCTGGATAGCCAAGGTGCAGAGCCCAGAGCACCTAAAAAGCCATACATTTGAAGACAACGAACCCAAGTTGGGAAGGGATTTCCCCACTTGCTTTTATACTGTGGTTGCTGGTCTTGCAATCTTCCTTTGTGAGTACCTCATCACTTTGTATTTAACCAGACCCTGACATTAATATACTACACCTGGTCTCTCTCTGTATTTTTCCTGTATCTGTAGGAAGTCTTGGGACTCCTCTGGGCAGTGGTGTAGCAATAGGGATTGCAGAGGTAGCGACTGCATCGGGGCCCCCGAGAGGCCCTCCCGCAAGCATAATATTAGTTCTCTATTGGTCCTGTGCTGATAATAATCACTTCTGTAGATGGTTTAAAGGGACACTGTAGGGGGTTGGGGGAAAATGAGTTGAACTTACCTGGGGCTTCTAATGGCCCCCCGCAGACATCCTGTGCCCACGCAGCCACTCACGAATGCTCCGGCCCGCCTCCGGTTCACTTCTGGAATTTTAGACTTTAAAGTCTGAAAACCACTGCGCCTGCGTTGCAGTGTCCTCGATCCTGATGATGTCACCAGGAGCATACTGCGCAGGCCCAGTACGGTCTGTGACTGCGCAGTACGCTCCTGGTGATATCAGCGGGATCGAGGACACGGCAACGCAGGCGCAGTGGTTTTCTGACTTTAAAGTCTGAAATTCCAGAAGTGAACTGGAGGCGGGGCCGGAGCATCGGTGAGTGGCTGCGCCAACACAGGATGTCTGCGGGGGACCATTAGAAGCCTCGGGCAAGTTCAACTCATTTTCCCCCGACCCCCCTACAGTATCCCTTTAAATAATAGTAATTATTAACAAACTGTTTCCCATCCCCTTCTTGCACCTCTGACACTGTGGAAATCCGTGGCAGGTTTTGGTGCGCCGTATCAATTGTTATGTATAGAGTGCTTGGCGGCCCCATGTAAAACTTGCATCGGGGCCCATGGCTCCTTTGCTACACCACTGTCTCTGAGCTACACACGTCCCCACATTATGCATTGCTCTACAATAAATTATAATAGGTGCAAAAAATGAAAAACTTACGGACTCACAAACAAAACAAGTGTAAAATATAGGGTGGCGCACAAAAAACGGCATGTCTAAATGATACAGGCAGATGCCGTCTTGTCCTGTGTGCCTGTTACTTGCTCTGTGCTATGTGTGTGCTTGCCGGGTTTATTGAAACCTGTGTAGCCTACATTGGCTGCTGTATGGGTAATGCTTTCATACGGAGAGGGGATGCATGTGGACTGTGGGGCCCACATCTGTCTGTATACTCGCGCTCCTGGCAAGCTGGTTTTTCGTGCGCCTCCATGTATATGTGAAAATGTGGATTCTGTAATGAAAAGGGGGCTGCTGTACATGGATATTACACAAAAAAATGGGGGCTGCACATACAATGGGAGGTGGGCTTCTGTAAAAAGATGTTACATTGGAAGAGGGGACTGCACATGGTATTGGGAGGAGGCTGCTATATGTAGATGTTACATATGGAACTAGGGGCTGTACATAGAATGAGAGGGAGGCTGCTGTACAGGTATGTTACACATGGAAGAGGGGGCTGCACATGATATGGGATGTGGACCACTGTGGATAGATGTTATATCTGGAAGAGAGGATTGCACATGAAATGGGAAGGGAGCTGATGTACATGTATGTTACATATGAAAGAGGGATATGCACATGGAATGAGAGGAAGGCTGCTGTACATAGATTTTACACATAGAGGAGGGGGGTGCACTTGTAGTAAGAAAGGGGCTGCTGTACATGAATTAAACACATGAAAAAAGGGCTGCACATGGAACGGAAGGGGGCTAGTGTGCATAAATGATACACATGGAGGAGGGGGCTGCACATGGAATGAGAGATGGGCTGCTGTACATGGATGTTACACATGGAAGAGGGGGCTGCACATGGAATGAGAGATGGGCTGCTGTACATAGATGTTACATATGGAAGTGGGGGCTGCACATAGAATGGGAGGGTAGCTGCTGAACATGTATGTTACACATGGAAGAGGAGGCTGCGCATGGAATGGGAGGGAGGCTGCTATACATAGATGTTACACATGGAAGAGGGGGCTGCACATGGAATGGGAGGGAGGCTGCTATACATAGATGTTACACAGGGAGGAGGGGGCTGCACATGGAATGGGAGGGTGAGGTGGCTGTACATAAATGTTGCATATGGAAGAGGGGGCTGCACATGGAATGGGAGGGAGGCTGCTGAACATGTATGTTACACATGGAAGTAGGGGCTGCGCATGGAATGGGAGGGAGGCTGCTATACATAGATGTTACACATGGAAGAGGGGGCTGCACATGGAATGGGAAGGAGGCTGCCTCCCAATTTCCCCCACTGTTCCCGATTTGTTGCCCCCAATCATTGTGCAGATATATGGCACAGCAGTCTCGGCTATGCAGAGTGCTCTGTTCTACAGAGAGGCCAAGATGGAGGACAGACAGGAGGCTCTACTGCCGGTACTACAAAGATTCAACCAAGGATTGTCCTCTTTAGCTAATCACTGTAATATACACAGTATATACTGTAATAAATGAAAAGACTGTATACATTGCTAGAACTGGGGTTCTGCCGTATGCTGGGGAGCCTTCATCGCCTGACTGTAATTCTGGTTTAGAGTGGACCTGAGCCCTTGCACAGGAGAGAAGGAAAACCTAGAGAAATGCACCCTGTATGTATTTAGAGAGTTTAGCCTCTCTAATTCCCTCTCACCTGTGTCTAATCACAAGTTGTAAGTTGATTTCTCCCCTGAGTCAGCTGACTGCCACGGCAGAGAGCTCATCAGAAACACAGGATGTTAACAATATGTCTGCTTCCATGAAAGCAGGAAGTAGAAACACTGCAGAGGTATTGCAGCACTTGTATCAGTAGTAACAATGAAATGTTTTTCTTTAAAGGTTATTATGCTGCTGCTTATCTTTTAGAGCAGCGAGGAAGTTCTGAGCTCAGGTCCGCTTTAAGCGACACATGCTACCCGCGTTCTGTGTTACAATAAGCTGTTAGCAGATAAGTGATGCTGTAATACAGTCATCGGGAATTGTTTTTTTGTTGTTTTTTTTCTTATTTCTGCTGCAGCAAATGGCAGTGGAGATTGGGAATGTCCATCAGGGCACATCAGCGGCAGGGAGAGTGGAAAAGTCATTGACACAGTGAAGGTCACTGCAAGTGGAAATCGTTACTTGAGATGTCCAGGCGTCCTGGGGATAACCATTCAATATATTACTGAAATCCATTTAACTTCTTCACCCTCTGAGCCCTTTGACTGCTGGAATTTACTTGTCAGGCCTCTCGCAGTATCGCGGATGAAAGCGAAACAAATACCAGGACTTGCGGACAAGGATTACACCTGAAATTCAAGTTTCTTTATAGAGAAAAAAAAATAGGGAGCAAAGTCACTCAAGCTTGAAAGGAAATGTGGCCATGAATGCTAAGCTCTCGCCACGTTCATGCAGGATAGTGCTGGTTTCATAAACGGACGATAGGGGTATTTACCTCAACACCGCTAGTGTAACACCTGCGCAATAGAGCTCAACTTCACAGTCCTGAGCCTCTTCCTGTAGACATGGGGTGTCAAGCTCAAATACACAGTGGGCCAAAATTGAAAACTGGGGCCAAGTCATGGGTCAACCTCAATGTCTAGTGGCCACCTCCCTCCTTCAAACAGTTCCATGATGTGTAATGCCCCCCGTCTCCCCTATACAGTTTCCTGGTGTCTAGTGCCCCCCCCCCCCACTATACAGTTCTCTGGTGTCTAGTGCCCCCACCCCATAGAGTTCTTTGGTCTCTAGTGGCCCCCTCCCTCCCCTATACAGTTTCCTGGTGTCTAGTGCCCCCCCCTCAACTATACAGTTCCCTGGTGTCTAGTGGCCCCTTTCCTCCCCTATACAGTTCCCTGGTGTCTAGTGCCCCCCCCCATAGAGTTCTTTGGTCTCTAGTGGCCCCCTCCCTCCCCTATACAGTTACCTGGTGTCTAGTGCCCCCCCCCCCTCAACTATACGGTTCCCTGGTGTCTAGTGGCCCCTTTCCTCCCCTATACAGTTACCTGGTGTCTAGCATTCCCCCCACCCCTAAAGAGTTCCTTGGTAACTAATCCCCCCACCCCCACCCCTAAACAGTTTCCTGGTGGGTGTCTAGTGACCCCCTCTCCTATGCAATTCCCTGGTGTCTAGTGCTTTCCCCCTCTCTCCCTCCCCCATATGGCTTCCCCGGTCTTCACCTCCAATATAGCTTTCCAGGTGGTCTAAAGTTGGTTAAAGATAATGCACAGCAGGGAAACCACTTGCTGGTATATAGAGCCTTCTTGCTCTTCTCCTGGTCCCTGCTTTCCACCAATGTCATCCCGTTAGCAGCATACGACTGCTCTCTGCCACCGCGGGAGGTTTTGGAGATCTTCAGGAGCCCAAATGCTTGGTACTGGGCTTGCGCTAGTGGGCCCTCTCACGCACCCAAGCATGCGCTGTACAGAGCCGCCTGTCTTTGCCGGAGTTCTCCCGAAGGCTTCTGAAGCCCCCTGCAGCAGGCGGTTCAAACGAGGGTGACATCTCTGGAACGCAGGGATCATGAGAGGAGCGGGAAGGTTCTACAGGACCCAGAGCCTTCCCCCTCTTTAGGTGAGTATCTGTTTTTTTTTTTTTTTTTTTAAGCTTAACATCCACTTGTTGGTAATATGCATCTCTATAGGAAAAAAAACTATCTGTGCTGAAGACTGATTCCCTGTAATCTGTTGCTTCTAGTTATGTGATCGGAATTTCAAGGATAGATTTTTAGAGCTGTGTTTTGAAATGGACTTTAAGCACAACAGTTTAACATACTTGTCGGCATGCTTGTGTTAGTGGATAGCACTCTTGCCTTGCAATGCTGGCTCTGCAGTTTGAATTTGGGTCATGACACTCTCTACACAGAGTTTGTATGTTCTCCTTGTAGTTGTGTGGGTTTCCTCCAGGCACTCTGGTGTCCTCATACATTTAAAATTCCTCCAAATTGGCCTTAGATTACGAAAGGGCCATATGACCATAGCTGAATACTCACCTTACGACGCAGGAAGATGGATCACAGCGACATTCCCTGACGGCGAGTGCTCCCCGATCTTTCTTCCTGCCAGTCGCAACACCCAACACAATGGCACACGACGGGCGCGAATGAGCGTTTAAGCAATTACTGTACTTTGCACAGGAGTTCTCAGGGATCTTAAAGATTTGATCTGTCATGATAGTCATTATTGCCGTGCATTGCCAAACATCGCTGGTGTAAGCGTGCACCTGTACCCACATCACAAGATCGCGGAAAGGAACGCTTGTCGCTCATAAATTTGCAGGAAAATCGCATAGTGGGTATGTGCCTTATAGTGGGGAATTGATTGTGAGCCCCTTTGAGGAAAAGCTAGTGACATGACTATATACTGTACAGTGTTCTCCCCAGGATGTCATCAGCTCACCTCCTTCTCTGTAGTAAGCAGAATTGTGCAGAGAAGCACCAGCCCTGCATTCTCTCATCTCGCCCCACCCGGCTACTTTTTTATACCACCCGGCTGGAAAATATGTCTGGGGAGGACACTGCTGTATATGAACTACGGGGTGGTCGTAGTCAGCCAACTTCGCTACGCTGGAACTACACGTAGTTTTACGCAATTACATTTCCCCAAACTACGGCTTCGAAATCAAATATTCGATTCGTATGCATTTTGTAGACTACACGTTAAAATACGCAATTACGCGTAGTGCGAAGCGTAGTGTATGCGGATGCTTATGCTCGTATGCAGAAAATTTAACGCATTAATTCCGCTTTAAATGCTTATACCAGGAACTCTTCTATGTGTACATTCCCCTTTCCAATGCGTAAATTTGTAAACATACAATCGCACGCGGAAAACTAGACGTGACTAACGTATTCATAGTTCACTTCACAATACACATGTTAACTACGCATAGTGGGCGTAAGCTACGCGTAGCGGTACTTCGCTAAGCGTAAATTCATAAGCGTAGTTTTGAAACTTCACCTACGAACTACAATGCGTAAATTTGCACTGGCGTAGTTTCTGCTCATCCCTGATATGAACATTACGTACTTTATAATAGGTAAATATGATATATTATGTCATATATATTTTCCTCTGTTGCCAGACTGGCTGTAAAAACTTCCGAAGAAGAGAAGACTTATCAGTGCACATTGCTTTTAGAATTATATGTTTTGATATTATTGTAAAAGCTGTCCATGTAAGATGTCCAGATTTAAGCAGAGAGCAGAAGTGAGAAAGTCCCCCGAGAAAATGTGTGGCTTTTGTCTCGTGACCAGCGGTGACTCTCAGAAGCCACTGACAGACCTAGAATTTAACGCATCTCTTGGGTGGAAATTAGCACAACTCAAAAAGGCATTCAAGCAAGCAAAGCCAAACTGTCAGGAGGGCATCATAAGGAACACTAGGCACCTCTTTCTAAAATGAGGATTGCAAACTCCTCTCCACCACCAAAAGATCTATGTAAAACTAGATAGATGTTGAATGAGACCTGTGCATATTAAAGTCCACGAGATGGTCTACGCTTAGCATGACCGTCGGAAATACATGCTAAATGCCCGATTGCCCGTATGAAAATAAGAAACAGCATTTGCTGCCTCAAGAAAACACAGAGAAAAACATACAGAAATGATCAGGTAGCCTTTATGACATTTCACTGCTGATACTGTATTATTATTATCATTATTATGTATTAATAGAAAGCTGACATCTACTACAGTGCTTTACACAATTGTAACACCACTAACTGTCCTCAGAGGGACTCACAATCCAATTATTGTTGCTCTTTGCTGCCTACTGACTGGCAGCAAATTGAAACTTAAAGGACAACTGAAGTGAGAGGGAAAGGGAGGCTGCCATGTTTATTTCTTTTTAAGCAATTCCTGGCTATCCTGCTGATCCTCTGCCTCTAATACTTTCAGCCATAGACCCTGAACAAGCATGCAGCACATCAGGTGTGCCTGACATTATTGTCAGATCTGACAAGACTAGCTGCATGCTTGTTTCTGGTGTTATTTAGACACTACTGCATCCAAATAGACCAGCAGGGCTGCCAGGCAACTGGTATTGTTTAAAATAAAATAAAAATGGAAGCATGCATATCCCTCTCAGTTCAGTTCTCCTTTCAATTTTTTAGTTTCTGTTCAGTTGGCCACACATGCTATAATAAAAATATTAAATTTTCTGCTTTTCAATAAAAAAATATTGGTTGTTCCAAAACATTTAAAAATAGTTTTTTTTAATTCGACCAAGAAATCACATTTCTTGTTTTTATCTATGTAAGTCAGTCAGAAATGGAAATATTTCTGATCAAATGTTTCAAAAAATGGAATGGTGTAGAATAGATGGTCAATTTCTTGATTTAAAGACCTAGTCGATTTTTTTGCACATGTATAATACATTGGTCGATTTTTTTCAAATGTTACAATCAATCAAAAAATTGATTGTAATTCTCAGATGGAAAAAAATATGTAAAAAAAATTGTATGGTGTGTGGCCACCTTTACACAGACCTTGCACATGTTACGTTTTTTCTTTGCAGAAGCCAGATTTGTGCATGGCCACCGCATAACACCTCTAACACCAACACTAACGTTCACCCTAAACAAAGCCTAGACAATCCTTACCTGATAACATACTGGTAACCTTAACTCCTTCACTGACTGAAAGAGAATCTGTACTGTAAAATTCTTACAATAAAAAGCATACCATTCTATTCATTATGTTCTCCTGGCCCCCTCTGTGCTGTTTCTGCCTCTCCCTGCTGCAATCCTGGATTGTAATTGCCAGTTTTATGCAGTGTTTACAAACAAAAGACATAGCAAGTGATAGGCTGAGAGTAGCTCAGTGTGTGAGTAATACAGAGTGTGCAGGGGGCCTGGAGAGGGTGTGTATAGCTTCTATCCTATCACAAGCAGCACAGCACATTCCAGCCTGACTGCCTGAGCCCGACAGACCCGACAGAGGAGAGAAGATTAGATCATATAACAGAGATAACACAGCCACTGTGCAACTAGGAAAGGCTGCAGTAAGACAGACCACACAGCTATAGGAACTTATAGGATAGAAGAAATAAGGCTCAAAATTTTGTTACAGAGTCTCTTTAATGCAATCACTTGAATAAACCAACTTTTGCAGCAATGATCAACAAAATGTTTTGCAGCACTGATTTCTCCCAGATTTTCGGTATATTCAGCTCTCCTGAGTATGTCTACAACTCCACAGAGAGAGAACAGCAATGGCACTAGTGCTAGACAGCCAAAATAAAATGTTAAAAAGCCAGTGGCGTTACAACAATTCATGGGCCACCCAGCTAAACTTTGTTCACACCCCTGCCTTGCCTCCCCTTTGTACCCTTCATGGCCTTGGTGCCCATCTCACAAGGGTCATAAAACAAGTGGGCCCATCAATGTCTTCACTCACATAACAAGAGTAGCCACAAAAACACCTGAAATGAAATATAGTCCCCTGTATCAGAGGAAGGGAAGGTTAGTAGTTAGGTTCATCCACAGCTCGGGGCTCCCCCTGTGATCGCAGAGGCTGTTCGCCTTTAGTTATATCTCTGATATCAGCAATGGGTTCACTTTGCACCTAGTAGTGTGGATGTAATGCCAAATTAACATAATTTTACAATTATTTGAAGGAAAAGGACATAACACAATCAATGAAAGCATTCCAGGGTGGACACAACCATAAACTGACCCTGAATCATTTGATTGCAATGGAAACAGAGGCGCCAGCAGAGTAAAAATAGATCATAGGTAAAACAGATAAAAGTTGGGGGGGCAAGGGTGGACTTACCTCCCCAAAACCAAACACAACCACTATGTATGGTTTAAACAAGATTTAATTCGTACTCCAGGAAAAATTCAACGCGTTTTGCGGGTCTCTAGTCTACTTCCTCAGGCAATAATACAGGTAGAAGTAACTCAGAAGTTGCGTAACCAAGTACAGCGCCTCTGATTCATTTGAGACTCTAGTATAGACTTGTGTGAGGGTATGACCTGGTGAATATGTACAGGCTATAGAGCTATTCGTGAAATCTTCCATCAGAGATCTCTGAAAAGCTACCTAGGCACAGCCTGCTCCAAGGCCATGGACTCACGTGGGACATTTCTTGGTTGGAAGAAAGATAACCTACACTTGCCAACTCATCCTGCATAACTGACCTCTGGAAATACTTGCTCAGGCATAGGCACGATTAGTATCAGGTATTTGCATAGATAGGTCCTTTCCCAGGATGTTACAGAATGGAAGGTGGCACAGGAAAGCATCGCTGGCAGAACCTTATACCTTGGAAATCAGAAACATTGTCTCTCGGTTCCAGCAATGAAGATTAATACTCTGGCAGGCCTAGCAAACTTTCAACAGTGCAATCTGTGCCGCTCCAGTAGACTAAGGAAAGTCCAAACAGTGTCCTGACATTCGAGGACAACTCTGCCAGTATATTCAGTGTGTGGCAACTAAATATGCTTCATTGCTGTCAGCCAAGGACTTGTCCTGGCATCACCAGTGGCCCTGTCACCAGAAGACCAAATGGCCATGTAATTTTATCCTGCTTATAGACCCACTTATTCTATTCTTATCCAACAATAGAGAGCAGCTGCCAGGCAACGTGACTGTCATTGGAAGATACGTATTAAACCCGACTAAACAAAAAAAAAATGATGAATTCTACAAGAAATTGGGTAAATAAGTGAACATAAAGACTGTAGTAAAAAGGTGGATGGAACAACTGTTTAATGGGCCGAATAAGTGTACCATTGCACTATAGCTTGCTTCCTCTAATGACTGGATTCAGCTGGTGGAAGGGTCAATAAGATGTGGTCACGTAACACCCAAAGTAGGAAGGACAATAAATGCCAGTCTAAATTTCTCCATTTCCCAGCATCCTTGCATCTCCATAGAGACTTTCGGACATAGGCCTCGATTCATCAAGACTTATTGAATCAATTACCGACAGCTCCGTAAAATACCGAACTCGATAAGTTGATTTTAGGATTCATCAAAGATATCTAAAGCTGTTAGCGAGCATTCGGTAATCATTCGGTAATGATGCAGTAAAACGGAAGAAAGTGCAATTCATAAAAATGAAAGTGGGCGTGGTTTAGCGTTACATTTAGGATTAGTTATCTCCTTCACCGCTCTGTCGTTATTCCTGTCAGATCATTGCTGACAGAGAAGATGGAGCCATTTGAAGTGGTTATGTATCAGCTGAGAGTGATTCAAAGGTGCAGAAGGGCAAGAATAAGGTCTAGAACTACATCAATTTGCAAGAGAATGGATTTATTTGCTATAACAGGACATCTGTATTTCTCTTGAATCATCTTGTAAGAGAACACAGGCAGTGCCAGGGTTAACTAAATTGCTAGCTGCACTACATTTTTTTCAGAAAAGGCTCCTATCAAGCTGCAGCTGGCAAAATTGTGGGATTGTCCCAAACTACTTCCAGAATCCTGGTCCAGGTGTTAAGCCCTATTCAGAATGTTGCTATGTGGTGTTCAAAGGACTGCCTCTTTACCCACAATTCCACGGGAATCTTATGGCCTTGTGTTAAATTACCACTGTAAGATGGAAATATCGACACATTACCGAATGGTTACCGCATTGTTATCGAATTCACAGCGAATGCGGAAACACCTTGATGAATACAACTAGAAATCGATAAATCTCCAATTCGGTAATTTAACGTACTGGAAAAAGCTATCGCAAAGGCAATGATGAATCAAGGCCATATTTAGTAAACTCCCGTAAGGTTTACTGTTACTTACACTCACATGTGAAATTAGTGTGACTCACGTTGCCTAGGTAGCGGGAGTGTTGCAAGGGTAATGCACATTATGCTGCTTGTGTAACAGGCATTACTCTAACAATGCTCATGTTACCTAGGCAACGCAGAATGCATAACACGTGCTACCTTGTCAATGCAAGTAACGGTAAAATTGCTGGGTGCTCCTGCACATGGAGTTGACTGAATATGCCCTTATGTTTCTACATAAGAAGGTAGAACTTGTAGTTCACAGGAAGAATGTGCTGAATAACTGTCTATAGGACTCCAATCTGCAAAGAGGAAACTAGCAGACAGGAAATGTTTTAAGTCTGTGTGGATAGGTGCACAGGCACAGGTAGAGCAACGCAATGGATTTTTTGGTTCAAAAAGTTCAAAAACAAAGGTGATTCTTATAATATACGCTATTCACCAAAAATCTACTTGTGTACTGAAGCCCCTCCCCTCTTACCCAACACTATGGTATATAAATATCCAACTCACCTTTTACATCAGTGACAGCCAACCAAATTCAGAGCACATTGTTTCCCTCCTCCCCCTACTCCCCCGAAAGCCACTCTTTCATGTATCGCCCTATTACCCCTCTGCCCCCTGTCATAGCAGCAGCCTCATCACTATCCAATGCGCCTGTACACCAATTTTTATTTTATTATTATAATTTAGTATTCATATAGCGCCGACATCTGTCGTAGTGATGTACAGAGTATATATTGTCTTGTCATTAACTGCCCCTCAGAGGAACCCACAATCTAATCCCTACCATAATAATATGTCTATGTGTGTATCATATAGTGTATGTATCGTAGTCTAGGGCCAATTTACTGGGAAGCTGTATGTTTTTGTGATGTGGAAGGAAACCGTAGAGCCCGGAGGAAACCCACGTAGACACGGGGAGAACATACAAACTCTGTGCAGATAGTGCCCTGGCTGAGATTTTAATCGGGGACCCAGCACTGCAAGATGAGAGTGTTAACCACTACGCCACCATGCTTCCCGATTGGCTCCAAACTATTGCCCCAATCCCTGCAGTGACAGTAATTGTGCGTGTGTGTGCTCCATAAGTGAGGAAAACAGGGATAGAGAGAATATTGTCTTCTCCTTCCTCTTTAGCAGGCCTCCAGACTACACTGATATTTAGCCTGACCCGTTCTGAGAAGTTCTGAACCCTTGAAAGGGGAAAGGAAAATATAGCCTTTCTTTTAATGCCGAGAGAATTAATTTTCCTCCCTCGCCTTTGGTTCGGCAGCGGGGGCTTATTCGTTTAACCTGCTGCGTGCCAGATCTTTCAAAGAGCCGTCATGGTTAGAGAGGGACCAAAAAAAGGCTCAAAGACTTGCCTCCTCTGCTGTTTCCGTTCTTTCTCTCTCTCTCCAACGGAGGCTGGAGCTTTATTCTAATAATCTGATCTCCACTTCACAACAGAAGATTTATTTAGACTGCCTCTTGTTTTATAAAGGGCTGGGAAGTCTGTAGTAATTTTTGACACTTTGTTATAATGTTTTCCTCTGACCACCCTCCCCAGACTCATTTTCATACGGACACAAAGCGCAGTGATGAAACGATGGTTCATTATAGTGCTACAGCGCTCTTATCTTCATCCGGCAAGAGTCATTTCCTTCCAAAGATTGAAATGCAAATGTGAAAATTAATGATAACTGCATTATCTGATAGTGGAGATAATACTGATTCACTGTCAGGCTAACACACAGTCTTCCTATGATTTCTGCTTCTCATTCACAATATTCCTCTTACTGTCAAACTATCTCTACAGTTAACTATGTTTCACGGAGCTTTCTTTCTTTTAATTTACATCAAATGGCATTTCTCGCGGATAGTCTATCGGCTGGCATTTTTTTTTTGTGCAATCAGAATTAGAAAACAGGACCAGTAATCTCGGCGTCCTTCGAAATAAAGGTTTATCTAAATTGAACTATGCTATTAGGAATCATTGCTTTGCATTCGATTTCCCGGAGATAGTGGGGTGAAATAATAATGTATATTAGTTTAAGACATTTAAAAGCCAATCTCAGATATATTTCTGGATTGTGTGTGTGTTGGCAAGTTGAATAACCCGCTGGATACATTAGATGAGCAGGTTGACCCACCTGACTTCAAGTCAAAGTAGGTTTTTGTTGAACTTTTGGGTGGTTTGGGGCAGAAAATGTAGAATTACTGGAAAAATGGGGTGGGTTTGAAAGGTTCCCCATTTTTCAGTCAACAGATAGATCCATTAATAGGGATCTATTGGCTGCCCACACACTGCACACAGATTTTGAATTGAGTTCAGAATGCTATCGATTTAAGACCAGTGGAGCCGCTGCTGCTGCCACCTGCCTGGCCGCCCCCAGGCCTCTCCCCATTTGGGCTCCCCCGGCCAGCAGCAATAATCTCACCTGTCTGCCGGTGTTGGTCCCGAGGTCCGTGCTGTCCCTTCTTCTGGCATCTTAGAGGGTAGAGGCAGAGGGCGCTCTACAGTTTGAACTTTGGGTTGTCACAGGACGGGACAGGAAGTGAAGTAGACAAGGAGAAGAAGGCCAGCAGAAAGAAATGACAGCACGGAAACCAGGGACCCGTGCCAGTGGACACTTGATATTATTGATGCCGCTATGCTGCGTAGGTCGTCGCTAAATCGAATGCCCCTAGCAACACGCTCCTGACCCGCCGGCGATCGTGCAAAATTTTCCGTATGGACCGATCGACTGAATTGACCGTTGACCGATGGAGATCAGTCGATTGGTTAACGTTTGCATTAGGATTTCACAGCATATTCAATCACAGTGATGAGGGGAAGTTGAGCTAGTGGTGTATGGATACCTTAAAGAGAAACTCCGACCAAGAATTGAACTTTATCCCAATTAGTAGCTGATACCCCCTTTTACATGAGAAATCTATTCCTTTTCACAAACAGACCATCCGGGGGCTCTGTATGACTGATATTGTGGTGAAACCCCTCCCACAAAAAACTCTGAGTACCGTGGCAGTTTCCTGTGTGTGAACCCTGTTGCATTGTGGGGCATAGCTGTTTACAGCTGTTACCAACTGCCAAAAAAGCATGCATCAGCTACATTACCTGCCAACAGTAAAAATGTCACCATGTAATAAATGTCAGAATGTAAATCAGGGATTTAAAAGATTTTACAATGGGCAAACACTGACTAAATCATTTATACATAAATATTGTAAACATTAAGCACTTTTTTATTACATTATTATCACTGGAGTTCCTCTTTAACCTCCTTGCCGGTTATCCCGAGCTCAGCTCGGGGTAACCTGCGCAGGAGGATTTCTCAGGCCCCGCTGAGCCGATTTGCATAATTTTTTTTCCCTACAAGCAGCTAGCACTTTGCTAGCTGCGTGTAGTACGCGATCGCCGCCGCTCGCCGACGATTCGCCGCTACCCGCCGCGCCGAGCCGCCCCCCCCGCCCCAGACCCCTGCGCAGCCTGGCCAATCAGTGCCAGGCAGCGCTAAGGGGCGGATCGGGGTTCCCTCTGACGTCACGACGTCTATGACGTCGGTGACGTCATCCCGCCCGGTCGCCATGGCGACCAGGGAAGCCCTGCAGGAAATCCCGTTCTCAACGGGATTCCCTGCATACTCTGATGGGTGGGGGGATGCCGCCGCTTAGCGGCTATCATGTAGCGAGCCCTGGGCTCACTACATGATTTAGAAAAAAAAAAATTAAAAAAAAGTGCGGCGCTGCCTCCTTGCCGGATTTTTTAGACCGGCAAGGAGGTTAAAGAGAACCTGTACTGAGTAAAGTTATGTAAAATAAACACATGAGGTAACTTCAAATGAACATTACAGAGTTACCTTGCCATCAGTTCCTCTCAGAAGCTCCCCATTTCCTTCTTACAGTGATCCCTTCCAGTTCTGACAACATTTTGTCAGAACTGAAATATATCATTTGCTGTCAGTTACAGCTGAGAGGAGAACTGATGTGTCCATGTTTCCCTATGGCTCAAGTGGGCGATGTTACAGTTTAACTCTGTGCTGACCAGGAAGTTGTTATGGAGTAATAGCCATTTTCAAAATGGAGGACGGAGAATTCCATTGATCACAGTGGACAAGCAGGATGCAGGAGAGGAAAAATAGATTGATGAGTACACTATACAGGAGGCATGTATGACTTGTGTATGTTTATTTTGACTTTTAATGTTCAGTTCAGGTTTTCTTTAAGGCCCCTTTTACATTTAATCAGTTGCTCTCAGTTATAACTGAAAGAAAACTGATTTTCAAAGTAATGCCCATGTTTTCCTACGGCACCTTTCGCACTTAATGCGTTTTAACTGAAATCTTTTTCACAGTGCACTGCTGTGGAAAAAATGCGTACTAACGCATACCAACACTTACTAACGCACACCAACTGATTAAGTGTAAATGGGCCCTAAGTTTCTTGCGCCTTTGGAACGTATACTATAAAACTGTGTTAAAAAGGAACTTAAGCGAAAAACAGAAAAAAATAAATCAATACATTGCAAAGTGAGAAGTAAAAAAATAGAAGAGAGATCGAGAAATGATTGATATTCGCAATGTAATTTTTCGTATTGTTTGATCCACAATCAGCTTGCAGGTCATCATCTTTACTACTGGCAGACATGAAAAACACTAGACATCACCAACTGCCATTGTCTATGATCACACTCCCTAACAATGCGTTAGGCTAAATGTTTTTTTTTTTTATAGATAAACATATGCACAGAAGGAGATACTGTTTGTTTGGCAACTGGGAACAGATGTTATTTCCCACAATGCAACGAGGCTCACAGACCAGAAACTGTCAGGACCTAGGACCTGATATCACACTTTCTTTAAAAAAAAAATGCAGTCTGGTTGTCATGCTGGTCTTTTGGCTCCAGTAGAGTTTGAGTCACACTCCTGGAACATGCATGGAGCCAGCGGGATCACATGATATGTTTACTTGCTCTAGGTGAGTAATAGTGCTAAAATCAGAATAGACAGAGAAGTAGTATTTTTTAAATGAAGTTAGCAACATTCTTCAATTTTCCTACATTTACTGCACTATAACAGATCACACAAAAATGTATAGATATTACAAGTACACATTATTCTCCCTGTATGGTGCCATAAACAGATGGCTTTAATAGTTCTTGCCCAGTCTGGCTCTTAGGACTAAGCCAGGATTGGATGCCTATAGTGGTGTATGACACCCACACAAACCCCCATTCGCAGCCCAGTGTACAAGAAAAGAGCCATAAATCAAGTGGCCAAGTTGGATTTTTCCCAACACGTGGCTTTTGAGTTCAATCACGATATGAGGTCTCCTCTCCTGTCTAAATAGATATTTAAAGTGGTAGGAAATTCAACATATCTTCTTTGCACAAAACAAAAAGTACTAGCAGAAAAAACTTGGGAAGCAGAACAGCATTCAAACAGTTAAACATAGCACTTATTTCTTCAGTGGGAAGCTTAGCATGTTGCAGAACTTGAGGAAGTGATTACAATAGTAGCTGATAATAAAAAACAAACAAGATTATATAAACACTTCTAGGTGGTAAGGTAAGTAGAGGTCCTCTTATGCTAAGTACACACGATGCATTTTTTCATCCAATCGATTCTCTGCTTGAATTTCCGCTCAATTCACTTATCTTTTCTTATCTTTTTCCATTCATTTCTATGAAAAATCGACCAGAAAAACGATTGGAAATAATATCGGACATGATGGAATTTATCAAACCATCTATCTGCCGAAAAAACGTATGGTGTGTACCTAGCATTACAGACCAGCACCAGGATAAAACTATATCGTAAGATAATGTAAACACGGCTAGCAGTGTCTCAGCTGAATACAAGCCAAAAGTGTACACAGGAAAAGACACATCCTCACTTCATACATTGTAATGTATAAATACAGCAGCTATGCAATAGATTACAAAGGCAGCTTTCAGAGCAGATATACCATTGCGCTGAAAGTTTCCGACTGGGTATGAATTTGTTGGCGGTGGTGGTGCGGCGTGCATGCACGGAACAACGCAAATGTGATGGGAAAGCCGGGAATCCCAGTGACGTACTTCCTGTACATCAGTGGGAGAAGGGCAGGGATGGGCAGCAAAGGGCGCCCGTGGGGGGGTGGGGGTGGCTTTACTATTGCATATGACCGCCAGTGCACTCTGCCGCAGGATCATATGAATGATGATTTGTGCGTTGCGGTGTTATGGGCGGCGGAGCATCCCCCCCCCAAACGCACTGGCTAGGTATAAATCCAGCCTGAAAAAGAATTTCATTCATTTTCGCCTGACTGTGCTGCAACTGTGAACACTAATATATGCATCTCATCATATAAATTGCACATCAGATAAACAAGTCTGCATTCTCCTGTCTTCTCCCTTCAGATTTGTCTATAAGCATACACAATTACACCTGGTAATGATAGTTACGTTGTGCATCGTGATCTGCTGATGTCAGAACACCTGCATAGAATTCAGATCCATGAAAGTGTTGTGCAGCCAGGAATCAGAATATTGTGCACTGATACTGCATTTCTCTGTCCTCCGGAGAGGAAGAACGCAATATGGGAAGGACAGATGTCACCGCCCACTAATCTGGAAAGCCAGAGCTCATTAGTATTCCAAAAACATTTCGTTAATCAACTAAGACATATAGAGAACTCTTAAAATAGTTAAATAAAAATAGACTGTAAAATCTAATAAAATATTTAAATGGAAGTTTACCAGGACTGATATGATAACAAAGTTGAACAGATTGCCCCAAAATATATATTGGATACCCATTAAATAAGTAACACATTTGGCAACGTTTGGATGCAGAAATATAGATTGCATATTTAGACTTTAAGCAAAAATGTATTAATCAGGTGTTATAGTCAACTAAAGTAAAGCATTTTCAAGATACCGGTAGTACTATCAGTTCAATATACAGTATAGAACAATTACACGCAAAAAGTAGTATTGTATATACTCGCATATAAGCCTAATTTTTCAGCTCAAAAATGTGCTGAAAAGTTACCCCCTCGGCCTATACGCGGGTCAGTGGAGCAAACCGGGTGGTGGAGCAGGTTTTGTTACTGGATCAGGAGCTTACGGGACGTGGACTAGTGATCCTGTTCTTGCCAACTGGCTCCCTGCTATGTCTATGCCCCCCATCCCCTGCAACATGGTGTGCAGAGTGTGCTGCTCAAGACTACCTGTGTCCCCTGACTTGTGAATTGGAGAGCAAGCAACGTGTCAGTGGTGCAATGACCTGGGACACAGCTGTATCATCCTTGGGGCACATCTAGCCTATGGGGAAGAGGCTGTCTTTTTTTTCTTGTTTCTGAGGGAAAAGTGGGTATTTCGGTTTATACGCAGGTCAGCTTATATGCGAATATATACGGTATGTGTAAAACAGCCATACAGATAAACTATTGAGGAAATTGTTCTTCGCTTAACAAGATGACTAATTCTCTACAGCCTCCTTAAAGTGAACCAGAGATCTTGAAAACTAAAGATTTGATACTTCCTCCTGCCCCACAAGCATGTGTGATTCTCTCGCCATCCTCCCGCTATTTACCGTTTAGCGGCAATTATCCACGGTAACTTGCTCAGTAGGGTCCAGTCTGGGTCTTCTACTCATGCGTGGGAGGTTCGCACATGCGCAGAAGACCCAGACTGGACCTGACTTAAGCAATTACCAGGGCTGATTGCGACTGAATGGCAGACCGTGGGAGGAAGGCATGGGACTCAGACGACCTTACTGGGGCTATAGATAAGTATTAAATCTTTAGTTTTCAAGATCTCTGGTTTACTTTAAGAACCTTACAGTGTCCAAATCAGGGATGGCCAGAAGTGCCGATGTCCAATTCCCCGGAAGTTCCAAATTCCGCTAATGCCCATTACCGATTCTTTAGATTTCTGAGTTCTGAGGAGTCTTTTTTGGTAATTTTTTGCATTCTCTCATTGGTCAAATAGTTCTGAGTTGTATAGAACCAATCAGAGAATGCAGTACTTTACTGTGGTAATCGGAATACCACAGACATTTTAAGCCAATCACAAGACGCAGTAATGCTTGGTAGTATCCAAGTCTTGTGATTGAACTAAAATTACCGCAGCAATCTGAATTCTGCAGAAAAAAAATCTGCATTCTCTAACTGGCCCAATGCTTTGAGTGCTATGATCAAGCTAAAGTTACTGAGTTGCGGTAAACCGGATTTCCGTGGAAATCCGATTTCTATTTTCCAATTGAAAATGCATAAATTTAAATTCTGCGGAATCCGAATGAGCATCCCTAGTTCATATTTCTGTGTGCATCTCGTCAAGGGATGGGCGGTACCAGCATGTGGCCCAGCTTCTGTCGAAAGCTCAGTCGAGATGAACTCAGTTCCATTTCCACCATCCACTAGAGGGCAATAGCTGTGTGAACTAAAGGCAGGCTGCTAATCATCTCATATGAGAATCTGCAGTCTCTACTATTCTGCTGTCCATGCGATACCTGTGCCCTCTAGTGGCTGGAGGGGGCTGGAGATCTCTCTGACTCCCACACGGAGGCATGCTTTTCTCTAGTAAATCTCAGCACAATGCTAATGAGAAATATTTTTTTCTGAATGGGATTTGAGGACATATATGATCAAATTCACTTTAAAATTTCATATATCATAGAAGTCAATTGCATAAGGTAGTCAGCATATGTAAGAACATTCACCCAGGCTGGAGTTCTGTTTAAAGTGGACTCAAATGAAAAATACAAGATTTCAGAAATAAAATTTATTTCCTAAATTATAATAATAAATAGCAGCCTTTTTTCAGCTGCATGATGACAAATATAAAATATTTTACATTTATTCGAGGAACCCCTCCCCTCCTTTCATATTGCCTGGACAGAATCCGGCAAACTGGTGGAGTAGGTGGTGGCCGGCAAAGGAGGAATGGCTAATGGCTGCCACCTGTATAACCCTAGTTATGAAAAGAGGAGGGCAAAAGCATAGACTGTAATGCTCATAGGCTTGAAGGAGTGTTTATTTATCTTTGTATGTGTCAAAGTGGTGCAACTAAATATTTTGAATTAAAAACATGTTTGGTTTGGGTCCACTTTAAGGATGGCAACACAAGTTGTGAATTTACTGCTTCTGTTGTCATTTCATGGCCAGCAGAGCTACACACGTATATTAGCCATCCGGATTCAGTGTTGTCAGTGAAATACGAGCAGCTCACAGTATCACTATGGTACTGATAGGTGGTTTGGGATAGGGTTAGGAATGGCAGAAGGAGGAGGCTAGGGGTAAGGTACAGGCCTGGCGACTGGTGAGGTTAAATTAAAATGAAAAAAAAACCCTATAATATAAGGAATTGTACGTGTAGGACGGATATTTACTAGAACATTAGCAGCAAAGACAAGGCATCATATTTTATTTTCAGCTCTATATCTATTTTTAATATAACATTGCATCATTCTATAATATTTGCAGTTTACAAATTACACTCTGCATTTTAAATGATGAAACAGAGCAGAGCTAATGATACTTTGAACTTCCTGGTAGTAATACCTTAAACAAACAAACAAACAGACAGGTTGAGATAAGTGCTTCAGAAAACAGCACTGTAGACGACTCGTTGGGTCGGAGAGATCAGAGAACCTCTTTTGCATAGATAACAACTGAAGCTTCTTAACTCTTCCTGTACTGGAAACAATATGAGACTCATATCTGTGCTACGAATGTTCTATTTCTTAGCTGTACTACACAAACAAATCATTATATCATAAGATTATTTTCACTGCAGATACCCTTTAAGGCAAGGCTGTGGTTAGGAAGGATCAGAAGTCTTGCAGGGCACCTACCAGGTATTGACAGAAGCCACTCCTTCCCACACCTCCTACTCACATGTTTAGGCATCTTATATAGCACCCAAGTCATATGCATGCCCCCCCCCCACCCCCCCATGTCTTGCAGAACCTTTGGCCGCTATACTTATAGTTTTACCTCTGACACCGTCCACAAATAAGCATTTATAATACATTGGAATGGTATAAAGCAAGAGTAATTTGTAATAAGCAGATCTTCATGGTGAGTATTTTGCTTGTCACTTACCTGGGCCATCCCAGCCCTCAACCGCTATCTCAGCTTGTGGCGTTTTCTCTGACTGCGCCTCACCGTCAGACTCTGCCGTTCCATGGCTGCCCTCCTCATCTCCTGAAATCAAAGCAAAAGGATATCACTGCTTGAGAATGAGTCTGAGATTTATCTGCAGTCCATGGAGAAGCTGGACTACTCTGTGCTCCAGTACAAGATACAGTTTCTCTCTCTTAAGGTGGCCATACACTGGTTGATTTGCCATCAGATCGACCAAAAGATAGATCCCTCTCTGATAGAATCTGATCAGAGAGGGATCGTAAGGCTGCCTTTAGCCACCCCCCCCCCCCCCCCTTGCATACATTACCTACTCCGGCCGGCGCGACTCCCCCGGTCTCCGCTGTCTTCTTCTCCGCTGGGCTCCGGGTCCGGCTGGCTGGCTTCACTGAACTTCCTACCGGAGGAAGTTTAAACAGTAGAGGGCACTCTACTGTTTAAACTTCCTGCCGGGACAGGAAGTTCAGTGAAGCCAAGCCAGCCGGACCCGGAGCCCAGCGGAGAAGAAGACAGCGGAGACCAGGGGAGTCACGCCAGCCAGAGCAGGTAATGTATTGCCGCTAACGTCAGTCGTCGGGCATTCGAACGCACTCCCGACCCGCCGGCGATCGATCAAAATGTTCCGCACGGACGGATCGCGTGGAATCGACGGGAATAATTGATTTCGGACGGAAATTGATCGTTCCGTCAGCGTTTGCGCATCGATTTCACAGCAGATTCGATCACAGTGATCGAATCTGCTGTATATCGGCGGGAAAATCGTTAGGTGTATGGGCCCCTTTAGTAGTCCCTGAGTGTAGGGACTGTACAACGTCACATTTCTGTGAAATCGTCAACAGTAGTCATTGGATGGGTTCCTAGTCAAAACCAAACAATAAAAAATAAAAGGTTGGGGTGAGCCAACAGATAGCAATGATTCTGTTATAGTGAAAGTCTTTTTTTTTAACATTTTTACTTTATATAGTACAGTTCTTTGTATTAAATATTTTTCAATAAATGTTTTTGGTTTGTGGAACGAATCTTCTGAGTTTCCATTAGTCCTTACGGGGAAATTTCCTTTGATATAAGAGTGCTTTGGATTACAAGCATGTTTCTAGAACTAATTATGATTGCAAAACCAAGATTTCACTGTATTTTATGCCTCCCTACCTGTTCTGCTCTATTCAGACTCCTTCCCTCAAACTGCCGCCCACATTCTTTACCCACTCACCTGTCCTACTAAAATGTGTCTGTATGGACTAGCCACTCCCACTTCCAGTTCTGTGCTATGTCTCACTGGCTAGCCACTCCCACCTATTGTTCTGTGCTATGCCTCACTGGCTAGCCACTTCCACTTCCTGTTCTGTGCTAATCCTCACTGGCTAGCCATTCCCACTTCCTGTTCTGTGCTATGCCTCTCTGGCTAGCCACTCCCACTTATTGTTCTGTGCTATGCCTCACTGGCTAACCACTTCCACTTCCTGTTCTGAGCTATGCGTAACTGGTTCTGTGCTATGTTTAACTGGCACATTTTTGCTAGTCACTATTGGAAGAAAAGCTGCGTTTTTGCTGATAGCGTGATATAACAAATATCTCTTCTATTTTCTGAGATCATTCTTTCGGTATAGTTAAAAAAATATGCTCAGAATCACTTTCAACCTGAGGATATTATCATCACAGCCTCCCTGCTCTGTGTACATCCATATCAGATCTGCTCTGCCCACCATAATCCTTTGTCTAAACATCGGGAAAGCATGTACTCTTTCACATATAAACTCTTTACTTATTCGTGTGATCTTACTATTTTATCTCTTCGTGTTAAATGATAATTTCCTTTAAGAAGTATTACATTACGATAGCACAGATCCAGACCTGATTATTGTGCGCAGATGTACGCCGGAAACTGATGTGACTAAAGCTTCAGGAGAAAAGAAATTGACTTCCTCAAAAAGCTACCAGTTAATACATATAACAATTATTTTTTTTTTAAACTTCTTTTTTTTTTAGTGAATGGTTAGGGGGTCACACTTAAAGGGCAACTGAAGTGAGAGAGATGAGGAGGCTGCCATATTTACTTATGGTACTTTTAAGCAATACCTATTGCCTAGCTATCCTGCTGATCCTCTGCCTCTAATACTTTTAGCCATAGCCCCTGAACAAGCATGCAGCAGATCAGGTGTTTCTGACATTGTTGTCAGGTCTGACAGGATTAGCTGCATGCTTGTTTCTGGTGTTATTCAGACATTACTGTAGCCAAATAGATCAGCAAGACAGCCAGGCAACTGGTATTGTTTAAAAGGAGACACATATGGCAGCCTCCATATCACTCTGACTTCAGTTGCCTTTTAAAGAGGCACCATCGTGACATAAAGTAGAAGGAAATATATTATTCAGGATACCCACTTTTACACTCATTATCTTGGTTTCAGCACCAGAAACACTTCCTGTAACTATATACAGTATTGCTGTATACTATGTATGTAGCCCCACCCTCCCGATGATGTTTATCCTAGGCTGATTAGATATGCAAACCTCCACAGCATTCTGGGAGACCAGATATATTTTGTACTGGCTTTGGAATTCTCAGAAACAAACATTTCGCAGAGATCACTTGCCAGCACTAAAGATGTCCCCACCTGTGATCAATCAGGGCGAGGAAAGATTCTACAATGGGAAATCACTGGCAAATTCATTTTGTAAGGGGAAAAAAAAGCAATTTGATTCATACGTTATTTTCACTAGTTTCCTTTAGGGAACCTGAATCGAGAGGTATATGGAGGCTGCCATGTTTATTTCCTTCTAAACAATACCAGTTGCCTGACTGTCCTGCCAACTGATCTTTTTGGCTGCAGTAGTGTCTGAATTACACACCTGCAAAAGCATATGGCTCTTTTTATCAGAAACAGCTTGTTCAGGGTCTATTGGAGGCAGAGGATCAGCAGGAAAGCCAGGCAACTTGTATTGCTTAAATTTAAGGCAAACCTGAAGCGAAACCCTCCCCCCCAAAAAAAATAAAAATTAAGATATAATGATGTTTTAAAAAATAAAATTGCATCATTCTGTCACAGTTGCATTTTTAAAAACACACTCTAGGCCAGGCATGGGCAAACTTGGCCCTCCAGCTGTTAAGGAACTACAAATCCCACAATGCATTTGCCTTTATGAGTCATGACTGTGGCTGTCAGACTCCTGCAATGCATTGTGGGACTTGTAGTTGGAGGGCCAAGTTTGCCCATGCCTGCTCTAGGCCATATGCAATTCACTTTTTCACCTGAGTTTACTCCTCGGTGATATTTTCATAACTTGTAAACACAATGCATGTTTAATCAGAGGCAAGCAAGAAAATACTCAAAATAATTTTGATAGTAGTTTTTTAACTACTTTTTGGTACTTTTTCAATTCCAAAATGCTGAAAAGTTATTTTAAATACAAAATGAAAAATTATCACCTAGGAGAAAACTCAGAAGAAAAGGTGAATTGCATATGGGCCTCTGTTTTTTAAAGGGACTCCGAGCACCTCTCACAGGCATGCCTGTAAGCCAGACAACTTCCAACAAAGTCGTGCTATGACCCCTCTGGTGGAGCCTCTTGCAATGGCCATGCGTGTCACTTCCTCTTCCTGCTTCATTCAGTGATGCACTTCTCTAACAGAGAAGACAGAAGTGACCCGGGAGTCATAACATTTTTAAATTGAAATTGAACGAAAACTATTTGGTGTAGAATGACGATTCAGGAATCAAATGATAGAGGAGAGCACAAGCTACAGAAATGTATGCATCTTTAAGTACATTGCAGTACTGGTTGGAGTCTTAAAGGTATACCCATGGAAGGTGCTCGGAGTCCCTTTAAACTATAAAACAAAGCAGAAATAATGACCCTTTGAACTTTCCTGCAGTAAAACCTCATCTCAAGCTGTCCCTCACTGTTTCTTTGTTGTGTAAGTGCTTTAGAAAACAGGACTGTATTCGCACCAGTGGGTCAAAGAGCTCAGAAAAGCTCTTTTGTATAAAGGACAACAGAGGTGAGAAGAATATAGAGGCTGCCATATTTATTTCCTTTAAACAATACCAGTTGCCTGGCAGTCCTACTGATCTACTTGGCTGCATCACACCAGAAACAAGCATGCAGCTCATCTTGTTAGACCTGACAAGAATGTCAGAAACACCCAATCTGCTGCATGCTTGTTCAGGGTATATGGGTGAGAGTATTAGAGGCAGAGGATTAGCAGGATAGCCAGGCAACTGGTTGTGGAAATAAATATGGCAGCCTCCATATCCCTCTCGCTTCAGTTGTCCTTTAAACCTTCCTATACTGGAAAACAATATGAGACTCTTTTTTGCTACTTACGTTCTTTTTTTCATAGCTGTACTGCACATACAATTCATTATATCATAAGTACCGTAGGTTTGCTTTAAATAAATATGTCAGCCTCCATAACCCTCAATACAATAATCAATATTTCCTGGAAAACAAGACATTTATTACAGCAGATATGTGACTATATGGTAAATCAACGTTCCTTTGCGTATACATCACATTGCTTTCCGTTTCATTGTTTAGACGATTGTGTAGCTTTAATTCTAGTTAAGAGCGGAGATGCAGTGTGTCAGCAGAAGGCAGAGTATGGGGCTGGGCTGTGTATCAAACTAACCAAATGACAGATCCACGCACTACAGATAATGTCCAGCCTGCAGGAGGGGTCCACAAGCCACTCACGCAGGGGCTGTTCAATCAGCTCTATCAGTGATCTATCAGTGTCCTCATTCTAGACATAACCAGGAGTCAAAGACTCAGGTCAATAAGCTTATAGGCGATTTGCACAAACACCTCCTGCAGCAAGGTAAACTACAATGTCAAATTGGTTTTTTCTTCTTCCAAGTATGCCTAGTTATTTATTTATTTGCACCGGGGAGGCCTCCAAACTGCAGTGTCTTGATTTAACCCACTTGCTGCTATTGTAAGTATAGAGGTGTATTCTCTGAGCCATTTAAAGCCCAGCTAAACTCAAAATTGAACAAGACAATTGTAATAGCAATCGGGATGATAAGTGAATAGAAATAATGTTACAGAAGCAGACTGCTGGACTGAATAATACCTGTTTAATGAACAAATGTGCATGCATCTGCAATGAAGCTTATTTCTCTCCTCTGTGGATTTAACCGTTGGTCAGGTCAATCAGGTGAGACCATGTGACCCACAAATTAGGAAGAGCAGAAATGCCAGACTGCAATCTCCAGAATCCCAGTATTGCGGTAGAGACTGTATCTAACTTAGGAAGTGGATGTTTGTATTTTATAGGTAGTACAGTAGGTGTGATCAGTTGTAAGACCTAGTCTTGTTTCAAAGGAAATAACAAGCAGGAGAGCTTCCGAATTTGTACCTAAAATAAAGTAAGTGTAAGTATTTATACTAACCTAGGGCTTTCTACAGCCCCCTGTAGTTTGTTTTCTCGATCTCCATTCTCCCGATCCCCTCTGTTCTTACGCATTGTGGCCCAATCGTGCTCCACTACGCATGCATGGTCCCAGCAGCACGTGCCCCTCGATCATGCTCCAAAGACCAGTAGCGTTCTGCGCATGCGCAGTTTGCTAACAATACAATTTGCTAACAATACAATTTGCTAAATGATAGTTTACAAACGATTATTCACATGAACAATCGGAAATGATCAATTCAGGAAGAAAGAATGTATGCACCATCCGTCTTCAAAACAACCATAGTTTATTGTTCCCGTGACATCCAAACTTACATCTATGCAGATAGTAATGACAGGCTCTCCAATATGGGCGGTGGTGTGCTGACGTGGGGGTTATGAGCACAAGTGCGGGAGAGCATTGGCCATTTCGCATCTTGACAGATGCTTGGTCACACTGCGTTTCACAACACAATGATCAGAAATGATGATTTGGGACAAATACCGGGTGAAAAACATCATTACCAATCCGATCAGACGAATGAAATCAATCCCATTTTCAGATCGATTCCCGTCAATGGCTTGCTTCACCTTCTTGCTGCCTACATATGTACTGTAACCAGCTACATGTCTCTACTACACAGCTAACACTGTATGATAGACAGCAAAACGAATAGTAAAACATTTCTGTTTTGAATTTACCTCTAAAATACCCCTTTCACATGGACATTAGGCCTTTATGCCTTGAGGCATAAAAACTGGTGGTGCAAAATGTGCATTTGTATGGTGGTTATTTGGCATTTGTAACCAAGAAGCGGTCACTAAACTAAATCCTATGCAAAACTTGGAAATAGAATGACCGGAGGATTTGGAGGGGGGGGGGGGGGGGGGATACTGGAAGCACCACTTCTGCGCCCTTAAAGGATACCCGAAGTGACATGTGACATGATGAGATAGACATAGGTATGTTCAGTGCCTAGGACACAAATAACTATGCTGTGTTCCTTTTTTCTTTCTCTGCCTGAAAGAGTTAAATATCAGGCATGTAAGTGGCTGACTCAGTCCTTACTCAGGCAGAAAGTGACTACAGTGTGACCCTCACTGATAAGAAATTCCCCTTTTTATCTCTTTCCTGCTCTCAGAAGCCATTTTCTGCTAGGAAAGTGTTTTATACTTTGAATTTCTTATCAGTGAGGGTCACACTGTAGTCACTTCCTCTCTGAGTCAGGACTGAGTCAGCCACTTACATACCTGATATTTAACTCTTTCAGACAGAGAAAGAAAAAAAGGAACACAGCATAGTTATTTGTGTGCTAGGCACTGTACATACACATGTCTATCTCATCATGTCACATGTCACTTCGGGTATCCTTTAACTCCGTCTGAAATCTGGAGGCAGATGCGTTCCACCATGGGCTTTTAGGGGGTAACGCAACGCAACTGGAAAAATTGTGCAGGCCGGGAATTCTGCTTGACTTTAACAGATCTGTTTACATCTGCGTTTCCGATCGGTTTACAAGAATGTCCATTTTTGCGATGCAGTAGTGTGAACTGAGCCTTAGTACAGGAAGACTAAAATCTCATTCACTATACAAACTCTGCATTTAAAATCTGTCCAAAGTAAATCAAAGAGGAAAAAAACAAAAACAAAGCAATTAACACCATACTTTTTGAGATGAGATAGAGACACTTAAGCCACGCCCCTGCCACACCCCTAATCACACCCCTATTCACGCATACCATAAAGATTACATAAGAAAAATATGTTGTTTTTTTATAATTCAAACCACACTGGTCCTTTCTATCCTGGTTCATTTTCCTTCATATTACCATTTTAAAATTAGTAATATATCAATTTAAAGGATGGGAATAAAGTTTAGAGTCAATCAAACACATTTTTAAGTAGAGAAATATATATATTTACATAGAAAGAGGGACAAAGTCCTGAAAGAGGGACAAAGGAGGAGGAAAGAGGGACAGGGCTCCCAAAGAGGGACTGTCCTTCCGAAAGAGGGAGTAGGGAGCTATGTGACACAAACCCCTCAAGGTTTCCCAGCCAGCCCAGAAACTGTACCTTTATTGCAGAAATATTCCACATCTTCACAAGTCATATTCTCTGGCTCAAATTCCGAAGTGAAACTTCCTTCTAGAGGAAAATCTTCTTTAGAGACAACATCATTCTCCTCTGACAGGCAGTCTTCCTCCTCATCCTCTATAGCATCCTCCAGGGGACCTTAAAACATAATTCACAGCTAAGTATCAACTTGCAAAGTACTTTGTAAAATTGCTACTTTTTTCATAATAATGTCACCAGTTAAATGTCCAGTTCACCTCAGATACAATCTACCATATTTACATACCAAAGGTTCGTTAGTTGGAAGAATATAAACTAAATTGTAGAGATTTGCTCAATATAGTTTCAGCATAAACTGGCAACACCCTTCTTAGTAATAAAATATACACATTTTCTAGTTATTGACATTCTATATATTTTCTAACTAAGGTCTGGAAACCACTAGCAGGTCTGGTTTAAAGAACAAGTGACACTCATGCTAACCTAGAAATAAAAAACACATATATAAGTAGATAAATACTACTTCTACTTACATAACAGATGTATTGTGCTATCCATGTAATGATTCCTGTGAGTTTTATAAAGGAAAAGCAGAAACTCCTATTCTAGGCAGTGGCCATTTTGCCAAGCTAATGCTGACATCATATCCTCCCTGACTCTTGTTTCCCCCCCCTCCCTTCTCTTGCTCATTGTGTATTCATTAGCTGCCTTCCTCCCAGAGTCTTCAGACACTCCCACTGAGGTGTATACTAGGAACTGCTCTGTCTTATCCTCCAATCGCTGAGTCACCTCAGCCTTGCTTGTAAACACAAGTGATCAGAGGGTGTTTCTGATAAGCAGCTAGGCAGGGAAATAAATGGAAGAGGAGGAATATATTATAGATAAAAAGAACTCCCAGCATTCAACTCTTTGGCACTGTTTGGCACTAGGGCCAGTGCTCATAAAGTATCTGATAACTCCAAACCATAACAGCAGAAAAAGTTTTGCAAGTTTTGAATGCAGGATTAGCATCTTTATCACTTAATACACTCAGACCAGTTGCTGTTGAAATTTGATTTTTATGGTGACAATACCGCTTTAAGGGGCGCTGATGCCCTGGGGCAAACTTAAGTAGGGGGTCCCTTTACTCCCCTTCCCAACAGCCCTCCCTCCTTCTCCACCGACAGACACTACCTCAATGTTCCTGGGGCCACTGTAGTTTAGCTGCATACTTGTCCGGGCAGGCGGCGGTTGACCGTCCATGCAGTCTTCAGCCATGCTGTCTGCCTCTTCTCTATCCGCCGTGGTAGGTGTAAACACATGCCGGATAGAGAAGAGATGGACAGCGTGGTTGAAGACTGCACGCCGGGACAAATGAGCATGTAGCTAATGTGCAGGGGCTCCAGGGAGCAGTGCGGGAGACATGGCAGAGTACGGCAGTTGGGCAATTGCCCCCTTTGCCAATAGGGCAGTGCCGGCCCTGAGCAGAGCTCTTCTAATGTAATGCTATGGGTGTGATCTCACCTGAGAGATGTGATTTTCTAAAAATCCCCCATAGCATTGCATTAGCAACTAGCAAGAGCCTTACAAATCACTAGCGCTTAGAAAAGGCTGCTAGTGGGTCCCAAAGCTTAGGTTGATCAGTGAGCAGCATGTTCTTCAAGTTTGTTGCAAATATCATTGCAAATTGTGAGCAGCTTGAAATTGGACCAATCAAATATAGATGCTGCATACAAATTGCAGCACAATTTGCACCAATTTGGAAACATTTGCGTCTCATTGAACAACTCTGGTTGTAACATGCAACTGAAAATAATTAGTAAACATTGGGGATATATAAGTTAAAGCAAATTTCTAAGATGTTTCAGCTGGTTGAACTGTCTTGCTTTATTAATTTTAAAAATAGCACAGCAGAAATTTCCCTTCACAGTGACATCTGCTGTTTCAAGTACCCTCCAACTGAAGGTCATGTGACCTTCTGACACTCTGTCAGCAGGTCACATGACAAAAGGCACAGTTTGGGTTCCTGACATGTAGGCACGAACAAACAGCAGCACTATCCTTATTTGGTCTTGGCCACATAAACCACTGTTGGAAGAAGCAGTGACTCCCAGTTTGTGCAGTACACAAGATAAAGTCACCTTCTATTTTACAATCTTCAGTTGACAGTGTAGGGCTCTAGGAAAAAGACAAATACTCTTTCTGTTTTACTTACACATTTTCTTTCACATGGCCATGTCACTAACTGTGCCTACCAATCTAATCTCTACCATTGTCTAATGTCTCTACAAAAGTCTAAGGTCAATTTGATAACGAAGAATCAAACTTTTTGGTGAGATGTGGGAAGGCAGAGTGCCCAGAGGTAAGTTTCATCTACTATCCCAACATGCCACACTTAGGTCAGTATGCTTAAAGGGACACTTAAGACGGAAAAAAATGAGTTTTACTCACCTGGGGCTTCTACCAGCTACCTGCAGCAGTCCTGAGCCCTCACAGCCACTCACTAATCCTCTGGTCCCCCCGCTGCCAGCTAGTTTCGTTTTTTGCCGACAGGCCCGACAGGACTGGCCACGCGTAGCTTTCTCCGCATTCCTGACTGCAATTAGCGCTATTGTGGGCTGCAAAGCGTACAAAAATAGGCGTTGCCGCTTTACCAACGCATAGATATGCAATAGCGCTAATTGCAGTCAGGAATGCGGAGAAAGCTACGCGTGGCCAGTCCTGTCGGGCCTGTCAGCAAAAACGAAACTAGCTGGCAGTGGGGGACCAGAGGATTAGTGAGTGTCTGCGAGGGCACAGCACTGCTGTCCCAGGTGAGTAAAACTTTTTTTTTTTCTGGCTTAAATATCCCTTTAATATAAAAATTTGGCAATCACTGCCATAAAGCAAACATGAAATATATCCAAATAATAAGAATAAAAAATGATGTAAATTTACATCATCATTCAGAACTTAAACACAAAATTGTGATTAGTTTCAGATATTGAAACAGTGGTAGTGAAAGTGAAAACAACGAAACCTCCCTATTGGTCAATGATAGCATTCATCCCATTAAAGTATCAATACGGTGATGGCTTGATGGTCAAAGGGGAGAGCTACATGTTTTAACAATCTTAGCTAAAGCGGTCATTTACGTACTGTACGTGTCTTGGGTATAGCACTGCAACTAAAAACATTTTGTCCTGCAGTTTTCACTGCAGAAAAACTCTGTACTTTATCATCACATGCCCAATCTGTATTTCATCATTAATACTTTAAAGAAGAACTATACCGAAAGATAGTAGTAGAAGAATAACAAAAAATAAATGAATACATTGCAAAGTAAGAAGTAAAAATAAATAGAACAAGAAATTATTGAATCTCGCCTTTAAACTTGTTCATGTTCTGTGATCTGCCCTGAGCCTGCGCGTAATCATCTTTACTACTGGCAGACAGGGAAAAAAAGCAGACAGCACCAACTGTCCCACTAACCCACTAACAATGTAATACGCTAAAAGGTTAGTTGTAAAGAAGGAGATACTGCTTGCTTGGCAGTTTGAAAAACAGACATTATTTCCCACAATGCAACGGGGTTCACAGACATAATCTGCCAGGGCCATAGCCCTGATATTACAATGTGGGAGGGGTTTCATCACACATCAGCCACATAGACCCCTTGATGATCTATTTAAGAAAATGTAAAGATTTCTCATGGAAATGGTAGTATCGGCTACTGATTAGGATGAAGTTAATTCCTGGGTTAAAGTTCCCTTTTAAGCTGCCTGCAGACTTGCTCAGTTAAGAATGAAAACACAACAATCCTGTTGTAAAAGACTCTTGACACCTCTACAAGCAGCCTGAACAAGTCTTTCCATTAAAAATGCTTTTGCCATGAAAAGAGACTCTGTAGCAAAATGTTCAGCCTTATTTCTTCTATCCTATAAGTTCCTATACCTGTTCTAATGTGGTCTGTCTTACTGCAGCCTTTCCTAGTTGCACAGTGGCTGCATTATCTCTGTTATATAGTCTAATCTTCTTTCCTTTGTCAGCTTTGTCGGCTCAGGTAGGAATCTGCTGCTCTGCTGTGATAGGTAGAACACCCTCTCCACGCCCCCTCCAGGCTCTGTATGAGTCACAGACTGAGCTTCTCTCAGCCTATTACATGCTGGTGAGCAGCCATGTTTTTTGTTTGTAAACACTGCCTAAAACTGGCAATTACAATCCAGGATTGCAGCAGGGAGTGGCAGAAACAGCACAGCGGGGCCCAGGAGAACATAATGAATAGAATGGTATGCTTTTTATTGTAAGAATTTTAGAGTACAGATTCTTTTTAAATACACAAAATAGATGGAATTTTCCCATGAAATGAATGTTCCTAAAGCATTCATAGAGCATTTTTTTTTGCCAAAAATTTGGAAAATATGGTGACTGCAATAATTTTCGTGAATATGCCCTTTCACAAAAATACAAATAAAAATGATCTTTGTGAATATAAGCAATTTTTGCAAAAGTACCAAAGAGGTTAAATTGTCCAAGTTCACTGATCGCTCATCATGAAATGGTTAAATGGTAGGAGTAACTACAGTGAGCAGCTACTTACCAGGACACAAACAGCAATACTGTCAGGTTTTCCATCATTCCCCCATGAGTGCAGCCATCACTGTTTGTTGGAGGGAATTTACAGAGATAAGAAGATGGCCAGTTCAAACAAGTGTCATCTCTTATCTGTAGATGTCTTGAAACTACCGGTAATTAATACTAGACAGATCAAGTCAACCTGAATGACATGTTGCTAATTTGTACAAAGTCAACAATATTATTGGTCAAACAAGTCTAAAAACAGTTTATTAAGTTTGGTAAAACAATGTTTTTGTGTTTATGTTTTGAGATCAGTTGGAACACCTGGAACATCAGAGCTTTTCAGACAGAGTGTTTGTACCCCTAACTTAAGTTTTTATCTGGCTAAACTTAGCCAGCCACAACATGTCTCGAAGCTCAACCTGGAAACCTTCTTAGAAATACTTAGCAAAAAGAAAACTCTAAGACGTGTCCTATGGTTCTTCACAAGCACAGCTCTTGTACATCCCACAGAGCACTTTAATGAAGGTTTGTTACTTCTATGGCCATTGCAAGACCACATAAGCCTTATGTAATTGAGCTTAACAGCAAGAATAAAAGTCCTATTTCTCCAGCTTCTAAAAAAATCTATTTTAAATGAGTTAAGTTCATCCCGCAGCCACTCAGTCACTTTAACACGAGTTGCATCAGGGGATCTTGTAGGATGGAAATATTTTTTTATTAATTTTTCTCTTATCACCGGGCGAATGTTGCTTTTTTTCATTTACATTCCTAGCCTCCAGGTAGCAGAGTAGAGAATCATAGACTAGAAAATTTTGATTAATTTCTTTCCATGTGTTATGTTATTTCTCATATATAATTGATTTCTTTTGCTCGTAGCTGTACATCTATTTTATATCTGCACCTACTGCCTTCCTTCAATCAAGAAAGTTGAAGA
Source organism: Hyperolius riggenbachi (assembly GCF_040937935.1). NCBI lineage: Eukaryota > Metazoa > Chordata > Amphibia > Anura > Hyperoliidae > Hyperolius > Hyperolius riggenbachi. The sequence continues at coordinate 395,120,378 of NC_090650.1, read as the reverse complement.
AAATTACCTGAATTTTGTTAAGTTTATTAAAAAAAAAAAAAAAAAGGCGCCTCTGTGAATATTTAAATTGTTAAGTTTATTAAAAAGAGCTCTGTGAATATTTAAATTGCGTTTTGAAATGCTAACGAAAGGAAGATATTACAGAATTTTAATAGTAGGTTCAATTTGACCCACCGACTTCGGCAGGAAGGGTCAAAAATTATTCAAATTGTTTCTTTACACTCAAAGACGGAAACCTTTGATATTTTTTTTTTTTAATGGATTAATATTCTCCTCTGTTGGGTCTTTTGACACGTTGCTGTACGACAGTATTAATTTTGCCGGTGTATAAATTTTTCAAAGACCTCGCTGCTTTCATTTTCACGTACACTCTTAACTTTTTTATCTTTGTTATTGTGAAAAAAGAAGCTTTTATTAAGACTTTTTGGCCTTCTTTGGTGGTGGCCAAAATGCCAGCGACATTTCGAAGAAAGAGCTACTTTGGTTGAAAAGTGAAAAGGCTATTCTGAAATGGATCTTTTTGATTTTATTTTTTTATTGACTTTTGAATATACAAGCAGAATGGAGCTCTAAGGAGTCCTAAGCTGGGCAAAAACATGGCAATTTTCATACTGTATCCAGAAGTTACTTCCCAAATCTAAAAAAAATAAAACAAATCTAGTGTTGGGTGGACCAGGATGCATACTCAAATGTATATATATATAGTATATATATTTTTCCTAATAAGTTGACCTGATCGGAATCAATTTTTCCCTGGAAGCAATTTTTTTCCCTGGAAGGAATTTTTTTTCCCTTTTGGGGCTAATTGGACCATGCCTTGTAAGGGTTTTTTCGCCTTCCTCTGGATCAACAGGGATATGTGAGGGAGCAGGCTGGTGTTGTACTTTGTTCTCTGGTTGAACTCGATGGACGTATGTCTTTTTTCAACCAAAATAACTATGTAACTATGTAACTATCTTCAATTATGGATGGGGTTTTACTGCTTCATTCTGTAAAAAAATATTGCTCTACCAGATTAGAATACCTTAACTCTACCCTAATCTCAAACCTAAACTCTATCCTAACCCTTATCCAAACCTAACCACAACCCCTTCAACTCATTATTATTTTTTATTTATATAGTGCCAACATCTTCCGTAGTGCTGTACATAGTACAAAACAATAAGATAGGACTCAGAACATTTATATCGCACTTTTCTCCTGGCAGACTCAAAGCACCAGAGCTGCAACCAGGATGCTAGGGCAAGCTCTATAGGCAGTAGCAGTGTTAGGGAGGCTTGCCCAAGGTCTCCTCACTGAATAGGAAGATCAGGAACATACAAGACTTGAACCCTGGTCTCATGTGTCAGAGGCAGTGCCCTTAACAAGTACACTATCCAGCCACTGCTGGATAGTGTGGAACATAGATACATGAGACTTTCAAAACTCTGTACAATCAGGACATCCAGCAATACTAATACAGACATTGTTGAGGAGTGGTTTGAGAGATTACCAATGCTGGCACATGTTCATATAATAAATTGCATCAGAATAAGAAACACCGGGAGGAGGTCCCTGCCCTTGCAAGCTTACAATTTAGAGGGTAGTGGGTTGGAGACATTAGGTTAGTAGACCCATTCCTACAAAACCCACATCCTACCCAGCCCCAAACCAAACCATGTCTTTATCCTCAACAGGGGACCAGAGGACAGCGAGGGAAGCCTCATTAGGATCCAGAGGCTTCCCTCTTTTTAGGTAAGTATGCATTTTTGCATCCAAGCTTCGGCTCAGGTACACATTAAATAATTAAAGCAACAGTATAAGAATTTTAGTCCACAAAGAAAGTTGCGATCACAATCCTGACCTCTCAGCGTGGCATAGGATTTCCCTGAAAAGAATGAGAATATAGTGCGATATTGCTTCCAATGAACCACCCAGTGATTCACTCCATGCAATTGTGGGAAACTGCCTCCACCAGTATATCAAGGAAACACGGGGGGATATATATTCACCCCCTTAGTGAGTTACACTCACCAAATACTTTCTTGTTTTTCAAGCATATAAGCCCTCCAGCCTGGGCAATCACAATTCAGGACCTTTAAAACATATAGATCGAAGCTTCCATAGCATAAAACCGTTTTTCATTTATTGCTAAAAATGCATAAAACATGCGTACCGGATTCCAGTGCATAAGCGTTTCTATGAGCGTGTCAGCACCGCCGCGGTCGGATCCCCGCTGCACACCACAGTCCCCGCTTAGCTTCCTCCTTCCGTCCCACGTGACTCCTTAGCTCCGCGGAGCTAAGGAGTCACGTGGGACGGAAGGAGGAAGCTAAGCGGGGACTGTGGTGTGCAGCGGGGATCCGACCGCGGCGGTGCTGACACGCTCATAGAAACGCTTATGCACTGGAATCCGGTACGCATGTTTTATGCATTTTTAGCAATAAATGAAAAACGGTTTTATGCTATGGAAGCTTCGATCTATATGTTTTAAAGGTCCTGAATTGTGATTGCCTAGGCTGGAGGGCTTATATGCTTGAAAAACAAGAAAGTATTTGGTGAGTGTAACTCACTAAGGGGGTGAATATATATCCCCCCGTGTTTCCTTGATATACTGGTGGAGGCAGTTTCACACAATTGCATGGAGTGAATCACTGGGTGGTTCATTGGAAGCAATATCACACTATATTCTCATTCTTTTCAGGGAAATCCTATGCCACGCTGAGAGGTCAGGATTGTGATCGCAACTTTCTTTGTGGACTAAAATCGTGACTGGAGAGTGTGTACTCTGTTAAAGTCTGCGGATCCCCTATACTGGTGACATTTTGGGTTTTATATACTTCTAATTCTGTCAAGTGTTGTGGAGCGCAGTCCTTCAGGCCTGTTCTTTTTGGGGCATTACTCTCAACAGTATAAGAATACTGAGTACTCAAGACAAAGGGTGAGTGGAGGGAGCACACAAGCCTGTCTCCATGCAGGACATCCGGTCCTACTCTGACTGCACTCCAAAAAGTACAAGGGGTGGAGGACAACCCAACGTTCCACCAAAGGTGGGGAGATCAAAGCTGGTACCTCTTGAGTTATTGTGGTTGGTCAAAACCCAGAGGCAAGGTCACCACGTATCCCCCTTAAAATGTTTTTACTTTATTATCTCCCTTTGGCCTCACGTAGTACCAGTCAGTAACAGATGAGCGTCACTGTCATTTCCTGTCAGTTTTTCCGATACTCAAAGGCTTTAAAAAAAATTTCCCCGAGACAAAAAAGGTACATAACTTAATGGCAACGCCAATAACATTACAATGCATTACTATTCAAGGAGTGTTTTTTATGCACGACCTTTAATGCTAAATAAAAGTCATGCAACAAAAAAAACATTCAGTCTGCAATGTATGTATGGAGGGTGGAACGGCTGTGCTGCTGTGATATACACTAACAGAACAATAGGCACAGGACAATGACTTTAACTCTTTTCTTGTGTCTGAGTGAGCAGACATTGTCATGACTCCCCTATACCGTGCATCCGGACTGGGCAGTAGAATAAAGTTGCTTGTGCACAGCTTTTTTCCTCTTTGCTTCTGCTGGGAATGTGTGGACCTTACTTGTGCATGCCCTGTCCCGATATGCTCATCTATAGAGTTGGGCCGAACCTCCGATTTTCGGTTCGCGAACTTTCGCGAAAGGTTCGGTTCGCGTTAAAGTTCGCGAACCGCAATAAACTTCAATGGGGATGCGAACTTTGAAAAAAAAAAAAATTATGCTGGCCACAAAAGTGATGGAAAAGATGTTTCAAGGGGTCTAACACCTGGAGGGGGGGATGGCGGAGTGGGATACATGCCAAAAGTCCCCGGGAAAAATCTGGATTTGACGCAAAGCAGCGTTTTAAGGGCAGAAATCACATTGAATGCTAAATGACAGGCCTAAAGTGCTTTCAAACATCTTGCATGTGTATACATCAATCAGGTAGTGTAATTAAGGTACTGCTTCACACTGACACACCAAACTCATCGTGTAACGCACCGCAAACAGCTGTTTGTGTAGTGACGGCCGTGCTTTACTGGTGCGCACCATGGCGAGAGTGCAGGTTTTGGTGGCTTTACAGCCCATATGGTCGCCTGGCTGATGTAGCTGAATGACAGAACAGTGACTGTCCAGCTGATCAAATTTGGTCTGACCACAATGAGGCAACGACCTTATTATCGTGGGTGTGCCCCCCGAGACACTCATCTAGGCGCCGGTCATTGCTCCATTGTGATACGCAAGCCCCTTCACCACGGCAAGGTAATGATCACGAAGGGGAATGGGCGCATGTACATGCCTTTTCTTTTGTTGTTGCAGCTGCCCGCAGTGCAGCCAGAAAAATTAGGCAGTCATGTACACGCACCCGAAAAATTATTACAGCGGCCGCTGCTAGCAGCGGCCTAAAAAATTCAGCAATCCGCCTGGAGTCCCGGACCCTGTTGGTGGTGGCGGAGAAGGTAGTCAAGCGGCCTGCAGGCAGACATGCTGTGTGGAGGGACTGGGAGCGACTTAGTCTTCTTGGGGCAGGCCAGGCAGCCAGTCACACGGCGTGCAGGCAGAGATGCTGTATGTGCGGGGACTGACTTAGTCTTGGGGCGGGCAGCAGCCCTCCGGGATCCATGCCTCATTCATTTTGATAAAGGTGAGGTACTTAACACTTTTGTGACTTAGGCGACTTCTCTTCTCTGTGACAATGCCTCCAGCTGCGCTGAAGGTCCTTTCTGAGAGGACGCTTGCGGCAGGGCAGGAGAGAAGTTGGATGGCAAATTGGGACAGCTCTGGCCACAGGTCAAGCCTGCGCACCCAGTAGTTCAAGGGTTCCTCATCGCTGTTCACAGCAGTGTCTACATCCACACTTAAGGCCAGGTAGTCGGCTACCTGCCGTTCCAGGCGTTGGTGGAGGGTGGATCCGGAAGGGCTACGGCGAGGCGTTGGACTAAAGAACGTCCGCATGTCCGACATCACCATGAGATCGCTGGAGCGTCCTGTCTTTGACTGCGTGGACACGGGAGGAGGATTAGTGGCAGTGGTACCTTGCTGGCGTTGTGCCGTCACATCACCCTTAAAGGCATTGTAAAGCATAGTTGACAGCTGGTTCTGCATGTGCTGCATCCTTTCCACCTTCCGGTGAGTTGGTAACAGGTCCGCCACTTTGTGCCTGTACCGAGGGTCTAGTAGTGTGGTCACCCAGTACAGCTCATTCCCCTTGAGGTTTTTTATACGGGGGTCCCTCAACAGGCAGGACAGCATAAAAGACGACATCTGCACAAAGTCGGATCCAGTACCCTCCATCTCCTCTTGCTCTTCCTCAGTGACGTCAGGTAAGTCAACCTCCTCCCCCCAGCCGTGAACAATACCACGGGAAGGTTGAGCAGCACAAGCCCCTTGCGATGCCTGCTGAGGTTGTTCTCCTGCCGCTGTCCCCTCCTCCTCCTCCTCCTCCTCCCCCAAAGAAACACCTTGCTCATCATCCTCTGAGTCTGATTCGTCTTCTGCACACGACTTCTCTTCTTCCTCCTCCTCCCCCCTCTGTGCTGCCGCAGGTGTTGAGGAAACAGCTGGGTCTGATGAAAATTGGTCCCATGCCTGTTCCTGCCGTAACGGTTCCTGGTCACGCTCATTCACAGCTTCATCCGCCACTCTACGCACAGCACGCTCCAAGAAGTAAGCGTAGGGAATTAAGTCGCTGATGGTGCCCTCACTGCGGCTCACCAGGTTGGTCACCTCCTCAAACGGCTGCATGAGCCTGCATGCATTCTCCATCAGTGTCCAGTTGTCGGGCCAGAACATCCCCATCTTCCCAGACTGTTTCATTCTACTGTAGTTGTAGAGGTAGTGGGTCACGGCTTTCTTCTGTTCTAGCAGGCGGGAGAACATGAGCAGGGTCGAGTTCCAGCGAGTCGGGCTATCACAAATGAGGCGTCTCACCGGCATGTTGTTTTTGCGCTGAATTTCCGCAAAGCGTGCCATGGCTGTGTAAGACCGCCTCAAATGCCCACAGAACTTCCTGGCCTGCTTCAGGACATTCGCTAAGCCAGGGTACTTTGCCACAAATCTTTGAACCACTAGATTCATGACATGTGCCATGCAGGGTATGTGTGTCAGCTTCCCCATATGCAAAGCGGCAAGCAGATTGCTGCCGTTGTCGCACACCACGTTGCCTATCTCCAGGTGGTGCGGGGTCAGCCACTCATCCACCTGTTTCTTAAGAGCAGCCAGGAGAGCTGCTCCAGTGTGACTCTCCGCTTTGAGACAAGCCATGTCTAAGATGGCGTGACACCGTCGTACCTGGCATGCAGCATAGGCCCTGCGGAGCTGGGGCTGTGTAGCTGGAGAGGAGAACTGCCACTCAGCCAAGGAGGAGGAGGACAGTGAAGAGCATGTAGCAGGAGGAGAGGAGGTGGCAGGAGGCCTGCCTGCAAGCCGTGGAGGTGTCACAATTTGGTCCGCTGCGCCCTGCTTGCCATCGTTCACCACCAGGTTCACCCAATGGGCTGTGTAGGTAATGTAGCGGCCCTGCCCGTGCTTGGCAGACCAGGCATCCGTGGTCAGGTGTACCCTTGACCCAACGCTCTTCGCAAGAGATGACACCACTTGCCTCTCAACTTCACTGTGCAGTTGGGGTATGGCCTTTCTCGAAAAATAAGTGCGGCCTGGCATCTTCCACTGCGGTGTTCCGATGGCCACAAATTTACGGAAGGCCTCAGAGTCCACCAGCCGGTATGGTAACAGCTGCCGAGCTAACAGTTCCGCCACGCCAGCTGTCAGACGCCGGGCAAGGGGGTGACTGGCCGAAATTGGCTTCTTCCGCTCAAACATTTCCTTCACGGACACCTGACTGCTGCTGTGGGCAGAGGAGCAGGAACCGCTCAAGGGCAGAGGCGGAGTGGAGGAGGGTGCCTGTGAAGGTGGAAGGGAGAAAGCGGCAGAAGCAGATAATGCACCTGATGGAGGAGGAAGAGGAGAAGGAGGGTGGCTTTGCTTTTGTGTGCTGCTGCTGCTTTTGCTCAGGTGGCCATCCCATTGCTGTTTGTGCCTTTTCTCCAGGTGCCTTCGTAAGGCACTTGTCCCTACGTGAGTGTTGGCCTTTCCACGGCTCAATTTTTGTTGGCAGAGCGAACAGATGGCTTTGGTCCGATCTGAGGCACACACATTAAAAAATTTCCACACCGCTGAGCCACCCTGGGATGTGGGCACTATGGGGACCTCAGCAGCTGATGCTGAAGGGCAAGTTGGCTGGCTGTACATAGGTGGCAATACATGGTGCCGGACACTGCCACCAGCTGTTTCTGACGAAGAGCTGCCCCAGCTTCTTTCAGCAACTTCTCTCCTCCTCCTACTCTCTGACTCCCCCTCTGAACTGTCCCCCTCTTCATCTCCTCTATTGGGTACATACAGAGGATCCCTATCATCGTCATCATCGTAATCATCCTGCCCAGCTTCGCTTGCCTCAGACAAATCCAAACATGCACCAACATCAGTAGGTCCTTCATCCTCCTTACACGTTACATCCATAATGTTGCCGCGTAACTCAGACATATGAGCTGGTGAAAATTCATCTGGCTGTAACAACAATGGCTGTGCATCAGTGATTTCACCACTAAATAATTCTTGCGAAGTGTCAAATGCAGCGGAAGTGGTGCTAGTAGTAGCGCTGGTGGCTGAGCAAGATGAGGTGTTCTGTGTCGCTAAATACTCAACCACGTCCTGACAATCTTGGGAGGTGATGGGACGTGCCTTCTTCCGAGCACTGTACTGTGGGCCAGGTCCACACGAAATTACATTTACACGACCTCGCGCAGACCTGCCGGGTGGCCTTCCTCTGGCTCTGCCACTACCTCTTCCTCTACCTGTTTTGTCCATATCGGGTATGCACGGAGTGGTATATCACACTGCGTGCACTCACGTAGGTAGGTGGGTTCACTTAACTGCACAGGTATGCGCACTGATGCGGTGGGTCCACTGAACAGAACAGGTATGCAGTGGCGGGTTCACTAAACAGAACAGGTATACAGTGGCGGTTCACTAAACAGAACAGGTATGCAGTGGCGGGTCCACTGAACAGAACAGGTATGCAGTGGCGGGTTCACTTAACTGCACAGGTATGCGCACTGATGCGGTGGGTTCACTGAACAGAACAGGTATGCAGTGGCGGGTTCACTAAACAGAACAGGTATACAGTGGCGGTTCACTAAACAGAACAGGTATGCAGTGGCAGGTCCACTGAACAGAACAGGTATGCAGTGGCGGGTTCACTTAACTGCACAGGTATGCGCACTGATGCGGTGGGTCCACTGAACAGAACAGGTATGCAGTGGCGGGTTCACTAAACAGAACAGGTATACAGTGGCGGTTCACTAAACAGAACAGGTATGCAGTGGCGGGTCCACTGAACAGAACAGGTATGCAGTGGCGGGTTCACTTAACTGCACAGGTATGCGCACTGATGCGGTGGGTTCACTGAACAGAACAGGTATGCAGTGGCGGGTTCACTAAACAGAACAGGTATACAGTGGCGGTTCACTAAACAGAACAGGTATGCAGTGGCGGGTCCACTGAACAGAACAGGTATGCAGTGGCGGGTTCACTTAACTGCACAGGTATGCACACTGATGCGGTGGGTTCACTGAACAGAACAGGTATGCAGTGGCGGGTTCACTAAACAGAACAGGTATACAGTGGCGGTTCACTAAACAGAACAGGTATGCAGTGGCGGGTCCACTGAACAGAACAGGTATGCAGTGGCGGTTTACTAAACAGAACAACAGAACAGGTATGCAGTGGCGGGTCCACTGAACACAACAGGTATGCAGTGGTGGGTTCACAGCACAGGTATGCAGTGGTGGGTTCACAGCACAGGTATGCAGTGGTGGGTTCACAGCACAGGTATGCAGTGGTGGGTTCAATGAACAGGTATACAGTGGCGGGTCCACTGAACAGAACAGGTATGCAGTGGTGGGTTCACAGCACAGGTATGCAGTGGTGGGTTCACAGCACAGGTATGCAGTGGTGGGTTCACAGAACAGGTATGCAGCCAGACAGGAACAAGCTAAGCCTAACTAATCTTTCCCTGAGAGACAGTCTGCAGCAGCTCGCCCTACTCTGACTAATGCAGGCACACGAGTGGCCGTAATGGCCGCCGCTGCCTGCCTTATATAAGGGGGGGTGGGGCTCCAGGGGCTAGTGTAGCCTAATTGGCTACACTGGGCCTGCTGACTGTGATGTAGAGGGTCAAAGTTGACCCTCCATGTGCATTATGGGGCGAACCGAACTTCCGCAAAGGTTCGCCTGCGGGACGCGAACGCGAACCACTGAAGTTCGCATGGAACCGTTCGCAGGCGAACCGTTCGGCCCAACCCTACTCATCTACAGCCGGGAGTGCTCAATCAAATATGTAGCTAGCGTGTCTACAGCTGCGCCATGATGTTTGTTTAGCACAGTGGTCCTCAAACTAAGGCCTGCGGGTGGAATGTGGCCCCCCGAGCCTTTTTCACTTGCCCCCCAAACCAAAATGTATAACTTATAGATGCGGCCCACTGCACCCTTAAATATCAGCGGCCCGCATATAGAATAGCATTGCTGGCACCAACCATCCACATACTGTAGAAGCCAGAAAGCAGTCATTTGCTGGCTTTCAATCCAATTCTGCATCAGGTGACACTGCTGTCCAGCTGGAGAGCAGGTTGTCACCTGGGTATGCTTCACTGGTGCACAAAGACGTTCTTCGGGCGCCGCTTGACCGAATCGCTGCTGCTGGGAGGTCTCCTCCGGGCATGAATGGGGGAAATCAATATCTAGATTCAATGTAATGTTTTTTAACATAATTTTATGTATACTCCGGGCCGGAGTATACATAAAATTATGCAGTCTGAAGTATGTTGACCGAAAAAGTTTGGGGACCTCTGCTTTAGCAAGTCGCACAGCGGAATGCTTAATGATGAGCAAGTGCAATCTGTCCTTCACTTTTCCCCCACCCACTCTTCTTTCCTCTCAACAGAACAAACAGTACACACTGCTTGGGTGTAGCTGAACAGCATGTCTGAACAGTGCTTATTGTTAACCTAAAGCCGTGTACACACACCTCACTAAAGTTGGCCAAGGTTGCCGATAATGACCGCCTCAACCGATAGTCAGGCGTGTGTACAGAGGCGCCTGACTAGCGATGGCGGCTTGGCAAGCAATACGCCTGCCAGATCAACTTGGCAGAGATGAAGATGCCACTCCCCTGCCCATGACATCATGCACGCTGCTCCGTTGTCCCTCCGCCCCCGCATAGCAACAGAATGCGTTGTCAGCTATACAGCAGACATGCATCTGTACAGGCCAACTGAGCGATGTTGCCTAAGGGGATCGGGTCCCCATCCCTGATGGGCAACATCAGTTGTTAGGTGTGTACACACCTTAATAATCAAGTAAGGCAACAGTAAGGGCCCGTTCGCACTAGAGCGATTAGCGGGCGATTTCCACTCACCAAATCACTATCAATTTTTACATTTTTAAAGTGCTAGCGCAATATTAACCCTTTGGCAGTGATCTCACTGCCGCAATTGCAGCTGATCGCAGGTGATTCGCGATTAGTGACAATCGCCAAACGCGTTGCATGCAGCATTTCCGCTATCGCGATACAGTGTTTAAAAAAGCGCTGATAGCGATCGCTCGGGTGTTCAGTGATTTACCGTGCTAATCGTGGTAAAAGCACCTACGCAAAACTTGCTTTTCCAAGTGTGAATGGGCCCTAATATAATGAGTATGAGGCTATAGAGCAGCTGTGTGACCCCTCTAAACTGAAGAAGCCTGAAAAAAAGGCCACTTCAGGACAGAGTCCCATTAACAAACAATAAACAATAGCATATAGTTATAATATGACGAGAATGTTGAGCGTCCACATTCACAGCATTCAAATAAATAAGCTACGGGTTTTTTTTTTTTGCTGTCCTTAAAAGTAAAATGTGCTGTTTTATTTTGACACATCTAGGCACCCTTCCCCCTCCTATAACTGGCTTTCTGCATAATAAGTGCCTAAAGAGGCTTTAAATGGTGCTGTAAAACCCCAACACTTTCCTGTTTACACTCCACACTAATTTATATGGATCTTTACTAGAGCGGCATAAACAGTCACTTCCTTACATTCTCACATCCCAGATTTTCACAAGCTTCCCCCCTCCTATAAATCTGGCTTCTGCATCACATCCATAAAGCCTCCGCTGCTTCTACCTCAAAACTTTTAATGCAAGTTGTGTGAACTACACCACAAGGGTGACAAAGTGTTCTGCATTGTACAGGAACTATTTTTGCATTACTAAACTTTTGGTTAACTAGATGGCTGGGTTTGCAATGTTCGCTTCCAGGGCTAATGGCTGACAGTTGCTTATTGGCTAGGCTGTACAGCTGTCTACAGGGGCGTAACTAGAAATCACTGGGCCCCCCTGCAAAACTTTGAATGGGGCCCCCTCCCCATGCACACTGAGTAGGGACTGTGTACAAATCTTTGTCTACAAAACTTTGTATAATTTTTTATCAGTGGCTGAGCAGATGCAGTCTTTAGAACAATTGTGGAGAGTGCAGAAAGTTGTTTTCTCTCCTTACCCTTAGTTGTCAGTCTCTAAGAACATGGCCCCCTGTGGCTTTTGGGCCCCCCTGCTGCTGCATCCCTTGCAGGGTCTATTGTTACGCCCCTGGCTGTCTATGAGCTGTACAAACTCCTCCCTGCATCTAGCGGCGTAGGAATCACCATAGCATCTGTAGCCACGGGGGAGGGGTTCCCGGTGGGCCTCGTGGGGACCCGCATTGGGCCCCTCGAAGTACAGAGTAGTGACAGCTGGTTACCTATACGGGAAGGAAGGGGGGAGGTACTTCTGTCTACCTATACCTGGGGCGTTATCTCTGGTATACTAGTACATGTCCATATTATTTTTTTATTATTATATTTATGAAGCACCAACATATTACGCATAGCTGGACAATAAATACAAGGATGACCGGCGTAACGTAACAAGGTTAGACAACATAGGACAAAGCCATACAAGGCAAATAGGGCACAGAATACCTGATCATGTGATTTTGGGGTGGTTAGGTAGGCCCAGTAATACAAGTACGAGGCGGTCATAGGAAAGGAGCACACGATCATGTAGAGTGCACTAGGCAAGGGAGGACCTGCCAAAGGCTTACAATCTAAGTGGAGGGGAGACAGCTACAAGAAACACAAGGAGGAGGCCCCTGTCCTTACAAGATTACAATATAGAGCACGAGTGTCAAACACAAGGCCCGCGGCCAAATGCGGCCCTCCATGCCATTTTATGCAGCCATCCAGAACTTTAAATGTACATCATTGAGCAGTGAAACAACCACGGCACATGCCTTCCCATCTATGGAGCATGCCACTGACAGTCTACAGCAGAAGCATTGCCAGTTTGATGTGTCGTGCGGAAACAACCCATGTTACCCCTTGGCAAAATTCTGCCCACTCCTGGCATGCAAGCCCCCTCGTGTTGCTAGCATCTTGCCTTGGGCCACATTTCATCTTGAAAAACAGTACTGGCGCAGGTAAATATTAAACTGCTCCACTATGCTACTCCGCAGAAGGGGGAGGAGCAGGCCCCATTTGTTCGCTATGGTTACGCCACTTAGTTTGAGACTGTTTATCAAATTTGAAATCTTAACAATTTGACCCGCAACATATACTAGGTTTTCGATGTGGCACCTTATCTAATTTCAGTTTGACACCCCTGATCTAGACGGTAGGTAATATTTATCGTCTGATCGTAATTTCAATCAATCCTTGCTGCAAATCGATCAAAATTACTCTTAAGGTGGCCACTAATAGTACAATTTGCTGAATGATTGTTTACAAATGATTCTTCATATGAACGACTGAAAATGATCATTTCTTCTAATCAGTCCAATCAGATGAATGAAATTGATCCAATTTTCGGATCGGTCCAGTCAATCTGATCGGATTGGTTAGGAGTTTTTTGGTCTATTAGTGGTCGCAAAAGATCCTTTCCGATTGCTCACACAAAGAATCATTTGTAAATGATCGTTCGGTAAATTGTTAGTGGCCACCTTTACTTTCAACTACTTAAATTGACATCAGGGTTAATTCCTGCAGATCAGTGTGCTCACACTACCACTAAACAGATCAGTTATCTCTATGGTGACCCCTGGGATCTGAATGTTAACCGCATAGGGCACATTAGGTAATCATCGTTAGACTTTGCCTACCCTTATGTGAACTTCTGACTCAAAAATATGAGGCGAGCGGCTCTGTGTAGCGAGGCCGGCTGCGTTCTGGTTCACTAAGTTTCCACTGACGAATCTTCTCTGTGACACACTGCATCATCATTATTAGTTTATCAATGCCATGATGGCAAGGATAAACTCTCTGTTACATTACAAGACAAAAAAAATTATCTGAGCAGTCACGAAATTAACATATCAGAGATGAAGTGTACCGCCGCTGGCCCCTTTATTACGCACGGCTCCACGCTTGATTAAATCAGAGAGCCGCCTCGGAAATCATATGTGTCTTTAAGACAATATCCCGGCATTTATAAAGAGGAAGACGGGCCACGGCTACAAGTACTCAGCGGGGAATTTGCCTGCTATATTTTATTAAGAAGATACAACCCTTCTTTCAGCTACTGAATCAATATCGGAAAAGACATTTATACGAGTCAGATTAAAGGCCGGGGTTTGAAATATTCCATTTACACACTGCGGATCGATTTTCCTTTCTCAGCGCATGCCCTCTGTAATTGCTAAGAGCATCATAAATTGCAAAACGAGATCTATATTAAAAGAGAAAGGAGGAGGAGGGGGAGATATTGAGTCCATAATCTCCAGAGCAGAGATAGAATCGGCCGTGTCAATAAAACGGTGTCTGTGTTACTCTTCCTGATCACATCACGGAATAAATATCAGGAGGATCGTCTGCGCAAACGATTGCGGAGGATTTCCAAGGCTAATATCGATGGGAACTGGGAAGGGAAAAAAAAACTGCTTCTAATTGGGGCCAGTTTATAAAATGATTAGGCCCCTTTTCCACTGACGCGTTTTCATTCATTGCATTGTGTTACCCTTTTTTTACTACGGGGTAACGCTATAGCAATGAAGGCCTATGGGCAGGGCCGGCGCTACCATTAAGGCAAAGGAGGCAGCTGCCCCAGGGCCCCAGAGCTTGTAGGGGCCCCCAGTGGCTACAAGAGGAAAAAAAATTTTTCAAAATCGGCCTTATAGTTTTTGAGAAAATCGATTTTAAAGTTTCAAAGGAAAAAAAAACACATTTAAAAACCTGAGGACTTTAATGGTTAATAGCAAATCCACCTTAAATGCTAGAAACCCTAAATTTGCAGGGTATGTTAAGGAGATCATTAGGAATAAGAGGAAAAAACAATTTTTTAAAAAGACCTTATAGTTTTTGAGAAAATCAATTTTAAAGTTTCGAAGGAAAAAAGTATACTTTTAAATGCGGTAAATGTCACTTTTAGTAGCAAACCTAACGGTAGTGTAATTTTACATGCATCAAACGAAAGCGCAATAAATTTCCTGACGGGGTTTCCAGGGGGTCTATACGCAGCCGCAGCGCTTTGGCCAAGGATCGCTATACAGCCGCAATATGGCTGTATGAAGATCCCTGGCATGTTTTCCTATTTTCCCAATTTTTTTTTTTTATGTTTAGAGTGTGGGAATTTAAAAAGAAAATTGTGGGGTCCCCCCTCCTGAAACTTTTTAACCCCTTGTCCCCCATGCAGGCTGGGATAGCCAGAATGTGGAGCTCCGACCGATTGGGACTTCACACCCTGACTATACCAGCTGCAAAAAAGGTCCCCTAATGCCGATTTTTGTTCCGGGGTATATGTTGGGGGGGCCCCCCAGGTTTATTTTGCCCTGGGGCCCCATTGTTGCTTAAACCGGCCCTGCCTATGGGGCCTAGCAGACCTACTGTGGTGCACTGCAATGCGCCAGAAGTAGTGAATTTACCGTAAGGGCAACCACCAGTGACAATGTTAGTCATGTAAGTCTATGGTGCCACAGATATTTTTAACTGTTCGCTGCTCGCATTCGCAACGCGCATGCACGGAAGCGTATTTTGACAATACACTTCTGTGCAAATCTGATTTCTGCCACAGGAAGTGAGTGCTAGAGAGCCTAATTTCTTGCTTGGCTTGCAGCCAGAAGTGAGATTACCGCACTTTGCCACGTTAATCTCCGAAGACCCTTTTTTTTACATTGCGGTGCGAAGTGATCTTGCAATCGAACCACAATACAAAAATTGCTGGTTTCTAGTGTGAACCCGACATAAAGGTTAAAGCCTCAGTTCATCCTCTGGTTTTAAAGGGTACCTGTAGGGAAAAACCACCAGGCTGATCCAGTGCTGCATCCCCCGAAAGGCTGTCGACAAGGGTTTGTCGACGGCTCACACATGCGCAGTACCACTGACCCGCTTGAGTTTCAGTGGCAAAAGCTGAGCATGATCAGGTGCATGCTACTGCTCATGCGCAAGCCATCTGCATCTGTGAATTAGCACGGACCCAATAAGGCTTGACTTAATCAGCCAAAACTCAAGCGGGTCCATGCTACCACATGGGATCTTTGGGGGTCTCAGTGCTGAAACGGCCTGGCAGAGGAGGTCAGGGGAAGCCTCTGGAGCTGGAGAACCCAGGGGCTTCCTCCTTTTGAGATAAGTTTCTAAATTGTGGGATTGCAAACCTCACAGGTTTTCTTAAAGGCAAATATGGACCTCGCTTTGTTTTAGCTTGATGCAACTTATAATGAAAAATTCCCTTTGTTAGACGTTTATCACATGACCCAGAGATTTGTGCACAAAGTATAGAGTTTCCTGCAGAGTGGGAGTTTCTTAGTCTGCACAGAGCCATCTCCAGACCCCACCCACCTCCTTACCTCCAATAGGTAGGGTCCACCAGGGGCGTCACTAGCCCTGTTTTAGGGGGGCACGTGCCCCCAATCTTTCCTGGGGTGCCACGGATCTCCCGGCCGCCGCTGCCCCCTCTGTCAGCGGCTCCCTCCAGCCGCCGCCGCCGCGTCTCAGACCTCAGGATCAGGCGGCGAGCCGGCGACCAATCGTGCGGGCGCTAGGACCCAGCGCCCGCACTGATATGCGGAAGTGACATCACTTCCGCATATCGAGCGGGTGCGTCCAGCGCCCGCTCGTACATCTGGTCGGGTCGCCGCTGATCCTGAGGTCTGCTGAGAGGTAGGGGGGGGGAGCGGCGGCGGCTAGAGAGGGGGCCTCCCTGTCACTCACTCACTAAAGGGGCTCCCTGGCACGCACTCACTCCCTAAAGGGGCTCCCTGGCACTCACTCACTCCCTAAAGGGGCTCCCTGGCACTCACTCACTCCCTAAAGGGGCTCCCTGGCACTCACTCACTCCCTAAAGGGGCTCCCTGGCACTCACTCACTCCCTAAAGGGGCTCCCTGGCACTCACTCACTCCCTAAAGGGGCTCCCTGTCACTCACTCACTCCCTAAAGGGGCTACCTGTCACTCACTCCCTAAAGGGGCTCCCTGTCACTCACTCACTCCCTAAAGGGGCTCCCTGTCACTCACTCACTCCCTAAAGGGGCTCCCTGTCACTCACTCACTCCCTAAAGGGGCTCCCTGGCACGCACTCACTCCCTAAAGGGGCTCCCTGGCACTCACTCACTCCCTAAAGGGGCTCCCTGTCACTCACTCACTCCCTAAAGGGGCTCCCTGTCACTCACTCACTCACTCACTCCCTAAAGGGGCTCCCTGGCACGCACTCACTCCCTAAAGGGGCTCCCTGGCACTCACTCACTCCCTAAAGGGGCTCCCTGGCACTCACTCACTCCCTAAAGGGGCTCCCTGGCACTCACTCACTCCCTAAAGGGGCTCCCTGGCACTCACTCACTCCCTAAAGGGGCTCCCTGGCACTCACTCACTCCCTAAAGGGGCTCCCTGGCACTCACTCACTCCCTAAAGGGGCTCCCCTGGCACTCACTCACTCCCTAAAGGGGCTCCCCTGGCACTCACTCACTCCCTAAAGGGGCTCCCCTGGCACTCACTCACTCCCTAAAGGGGCTCCCTGGCACGCACCCACTCCCTAAAGGGGCTCCCTGGCACGCACTCACTCACTAAAGGGGCTCCCTGGCACCCACTCACTCACTAAAGGGGCTCCCTGGCACGCACTCACTCACTAAAGGGGCTCCCTGGCACGCACTCACTCACTAAAGGGGCTCCCTGGCACTCACTCACTCCCTAAAGGGCCTCCCTGTCACTCACTCACTTCCTAAAGGGCCTCCCTGTCACTCACTCACTCCCTAAAGGGGCTCCCTGTCACTCACTAACTGCCTAAAGGGGCTCCCTGTCACTCACTCACTGCCTAAAGGGGCTCCCTGTCACTCACTCACTGCCTAAAGGGGCTCCCTGTCACTCACTCACTGCCTAAAGGGGCTTCCTGTCACTCACTCACTGCCTAAAGGGGCTTCCTGTCACTCACTCACTGCCTAAAGGGGCTCCCTGGCACTCACTCACTGCCTAAAGGGGCTTCCTGGCACTCACTCACTGCCTAAAGGGGCTTCCTGGCACTCACTCACTGCCTAAAGGGGCTTCCTGGCACTCACTCACTGCCTAAAGGGGCTCCCTGGCACTCACTCACTACCTAAAGGTGCTCCCTGTCACTCACTATCGGGGTCCCTGTCACTCACTACCTAACTGGAGGCGCCTGTCACTCACTAGCTAACCTGGGGGTCCCTGTCACTCACTACCTAACTTGGGGGGGCTACCATATTAAGGGGGCATTCTGCCTATTTATGTGAAATGCTGTCTATTTATGTGCCTCATGACTGCTGAATGTGTCTTGTTGGGAGCCTTATGATTTGTTGGGGGCCTCATGATTGCTGAATTTGTCTTGTTGGGGGCCTCATGATTTGTTGGGGGCCTCATGATTGCTGAATTTGTCTTGTTGGGGGCCTCATGATTGCTGAATTTGTCTTGTTGGGGGCCTCATGATTTGTTGGAGGCCTCATGATTGCTGAATTTGTCTTGTTGGGGGTCTCCTGATTTGTTGGGGGCCTCATGATTGCTGAATATGTCTTGTTGGGGGTCACATGATTGCTAACTGCGAGACTATGGGAAAAGCTGAATCCTTATCATATGAGACAATAGCATTAAACCTACTTTTTTAGCGTTTTAAAACAGAAAATAAAACTGGGAGGTTCTAAAAAATTGAATACATTTTTCAGGAGTAGGATGGATGAAATTGTTTATCTTCACAGTTTATTTTCAACTTGGATTTTCCATAATGTTCATGTATGAGTTAAAACGTTTGTACAGTATTTAGTTTAAATTGCTGTTGCCACTTTGCGATAGATACCGGTAAGTGACTTTTGGGTTGCAGTTTGGGCGCTCGGCCTCCAAAAGGTTCGCCACCACTGTCCTAATCTGATGTCCCACCATTGCTAGGTTCATGTAAATTTGTCTCCACCCGTTACCACACCTATATTCTGGTCCATGGCCCACCCATTTTTTGGTGCGGCGCGATAAGCACGCCACACAACGTGATCGTCATATTTTTGGCACGCTAGCTGCAGTGTGCTGAATTCTGCTGCCTACAGTATGTACAGTATACGCTGTTCTCTAGTGCTTGCACTGTGTGCTGATTTACCTCCAGTGTGTACAGTGTAAGGTGTTACTCTGTGCCTTTATTGATTGTAAACCAGCTGTATTGTATGCTGATCCCTGCTACTTTCAGTATGTACAGTATTAGCTGTAAAGCCTGGTACACACATACAATTTTGATTAGCCAATTTTAGCTCTGTTCATAAAATTCATTGTCTGTTGGCCCACTTACTGCACGGGGGTGGGAAATTGGGGGTCAGTGATTGACCAATCAAAATTGTATGTGCGTATACATCTTTGATCTATGCCTATACTGATTGTAAATGATCGAAATAAAGGACAGGGGGCGCCGTCCAATATTTCGATGGGCAGGCCCGTTATCCGTAGCTTACACCGCTGCTAAGTTCATGTACATTTGGCCCCACCCATGGCCACGCCCACTCACCTCATGGCCACGCCCATTTTTTGCCTGGTGCCCACAGGTGCCACTGATCTCCAGGGACCCTAGAAACGCCCCTGGGGTCCACACTGTGCTCTTGCTACTGCTCCCTCCCAACTCCGCCATGACTACTTTATGTTGGTGATGATGAGATAAGGGGAGGAGTGTGAGCAGCTAATAGACTTATTTTCTGTCCAGCCAAACAGTATGTGGCACTAACACAAAAAGCAGCATTGCAAACCCAGCCAGCCACATAATAAAAGATGAATACTCATTTATGTGCAATGTTCAAATATGTTGTGCATTCCAAATTAAGATCTATTATGCCATGCAATAGGCATTGTAATAATCACGGGCCTCAACTAGGTGCTGGTCAAGTGATCTTGAGGAAAAAACACAAAAGAAGGCAGGAGCCCAATATGGTATATTATGTTCGGAAATTGAGCACAAAAATTTGAGAATAAATGAGGTACTTAGTTGCCACCTTCAACACATGTGGGGAACACCCATTCTGCACTCAGGTGGTTAGAAGGCCCCTCCATGGAAAGGTTGCTCGTTCTAGAAACAGATTGGGACCAAAATCCCATCCCTCCGATGGAGGATGGCACAATAATGGAAACAGAGTAAGAGGCGCCCAATTGAGTCATATGCTTTTATAGGAAATCAGAATACAAATTCAAGAGGTGGCTAATTTCAAGAAAGATGCTCTTAGCTTGTGTTCACAAACAGTAATTTATTTTCAAGAAAATTACCTTAAAAGATCGGTAAAACCGAGGCATAGTAAAATGCACTTAAAACCAATTAAAATGAGATAGTAGTGGACTTATCTCCCACTTGAAGACACTAATAGTCAATTCAAAAAAAGGAACTTTTATTGAACAAATATTTAGTCCAAAACTGATGCATTTCGTGGAAGCAACCTGCTTCCTCAGGGAAAAATGGGAGTATCTGTGCTAAGATCTGTGAGCACTTGGCACCTCTGTGCCAGTGTTAAAAAGTTCTATCCATGTTCATTAGTTTCCAAAATCATAAGATGTTTTTAACCACATAATAGGATAGATTACCGTATTTCAATACAACATATAAGTGCCACATTCAAGTACAATGGAAGGGGTGTAGGGGTGGTGACAGTGGGTGTTTTGTCTAGAACACTGAAATGGCCAAAGATGGCCTTGCTCATTGGTCCAGCTGCCCAGCATTCTATATACTGCATCATCTATAGGATACAACTGAGGCAGAGAGCCTATGGAGAGCCTCCAAGTCCCTCTTGGCTGGGGTCAAGAGGTACCTTCCATGTGCTTCCTTTAGGATTCATTGAGCCCTGTAGAGCAGTATTACAGTAGGATACAATGACATTTGAAATGTTTCTGTAAAGCAGCAAGCAGCTGGATAGAACATATGGCTTTTCCATGAACTCGCTTCTTAGTAAACACACACTGAACATCACACAGGTAGTTCCTCTTGACAGAACCAGAT
The DNA here is from genome assembly GCF_040937935.1 of Hyperolius riggenbachi. Lineage (NCBI taxonomy): Eukaryota > Metazoa > Chordata > Amphibia > Anura > Hyperoliidae > Hyperolius > Hyperolius riggenbachi. The sequence goes on along the minus strand of NC_090650.1, from coordinate 395,099,869 downwards.
ACATGGGGGCCTTAGGTGCATCGAGATCACTGTCTACAAGTACCGTTACTGAAAATTTACAGGAAAAATCCTAAAAGTGTCACTGTGCTAGACGCATAGTCACATAGTCGGTTTGAAAAAAGACAAACGTACACCAGAAAAAAGTTGATCCAGAGGAAGTAAAAAAAAACCTTTATAAGGCATGGGCCAATTAGCTAAAACAAAATCCTTCCTGTCTCCAAATGGCAACCAGATAAAATACCTGGATCAACACCACTGGGAATGATCTAGTATTCATAGCCATAGATGTACTTTAATGCAAATAAAGCATCCAAGCCCCCTGACGGACCCGACGTTACTCACTGAGCGCTGCAATAGGAGTGATTCCTATTGTAGTCTATGGAGGCGCCGGCTGCGCCCAAATCTAGCAGCGCTGAAAAGCACTGCTCTGACCAGGTATGCTGTATAAGCGGAAGGGGGACCACTAGACACCAGGTATGCTGTATAGGCAGAGGAGGGACCACTAGACAAAATGTACACTGTATAGGCAGAGGGGGGCCACTAGACACCAGGTACATTGTATAGGCAGGAGTGGGACCACTAGACACCAGGTATGCTGTATAAGCGGAAGGGGGGCCACTAGACACCAGGTATGCTGTATAAGCGGAAGGGGGACCACTAGACACCAGGTATGTTGTATAAGCGGAAGGGGGACCACTAGACACCAGGTATGCTGTATAAGCGGAAGGGGGACCACTAGACACCAGGTATGCTGTATAAGCGGAAGGGGGACCACTAGACACCAGGTACATTGTATAGGCAGGAGTGGGACCACTAGACACCAGGTATGCTGTATAAGCGGAAGGGGGACCACTAGACACCAGGTATGCTGTATAAGCGGAAGGGGGACCACTAGACACCAGGTATGCTGTATAAGTGGAAGGGGGGGCCACTAGACACCAGGTATGCTGTATAAGCGGAAGGGGGACCACTAGACACCAGGTATGCTGTATAAGCGGAAGGGGGACCACTAGACACCAGGTATGCTGTATAAGCGGAAGGGGGACCACTAGACACCAGGTATGCTGTATAAGTGGAAGGGGGGCCACTAGACACCAGGTATGCTGCATAGGTAGAGAAGGGACCACTAGACAAAATGTACACTATATAGGTAGAGGGGGGCCACTAGACACCAAGTACAATATATAGGCAGTAGAAGGACCACTAGACACCAGGTACAATATATAGGCAGAGGGAGGATAACTAGGCACCAGTTATATCCCGAGTATATACCAAGATTTTGCTTTTGGTTTATACCGGAGTATGCACGGTACCAGCTGTAATGCAGGAGTTTTATTCTGGAGGTAGACAGCACTGTAACACTTTGCAGCAGCCCGCTGCGCTTCACTTACTCCCATACATAACAGACCTTATTAAAGTCATTGATCAGCTGTAGTCTATAAAAGATAATTATCGCTCCCAGCCTCCCCCATTTCCTTATATTTATATCTTTATTTAAACCTAAGCATGTCAAATTAAACAAATGCTGCAGACACACAGCTAAGTCTCATTAATAATACATTTTAATTACAGTACAGCTAGCATACAATGAAAAAAAGGGGAGTGGAAGTGTATTAAAGGAGATATTCACTCAAGTCAAAATCATCACTGTGCTCACATAATATTACATTACTGCATGTCCAAAACGTATTTCTTTGTTTTAAATGTGACCCTAGAAGGTACCTATATTATTATGCATTTATATAATGCTGACATGTTCCATTGCACTGTACAGGTTGCATAAGGACTGCCGCCATCAGAAATTTCTGGGCCCCATACTAAGAAGACCTACTGTGCCCCCCTCACTCCCCTACCCTCCTATATTTAAGCAGTAGGATTAGCCATACTATGCCAGGGAAAAAACACATCTAAGTAAATAAATACTTTATCTACTTACATAACATGTATTGTACTGTCCATGTTTTGATTTCAGTGAATTTTATATAGTAAATGAAGAGAATTCTGTTCCTGGTGGGAACCTTGTCTTTTGCCCACAGCTGAGGCTAAATGCTGATGTCATTTCTGCCCTTTACTTTTTTATTTTCTCCACCAATCGCTGAGTCGCCTCAGCCTTGCTTGTAAACTCAAGTGAGCAGAAGATCCTGTTTCAGATAAGCAGCTGGCAGGGAACTAATGGAAGAGGAGGAATATATTATAGATAAAAAGAACCCCCAGCATGCAACTGTTTGGCACTGGCTATTAAAGGGCCAGTGCTCCTTAAGTATGTGATAACCCCAAATCATAACAACAGAAAAGGTTTTGAAAGTTTTGAATGCAGGATTAGCATCTTTATCACTTAATACACTCAGACCAGTTGCTGTTGAAATTAGATTTTTATGGTGACAATCCCGCTTTAAGGTGAACCCCTTATATTTAAGGTGTTTACTGGCAATCAGCAAAGCACTGTGACATATGTAATTCTATGGGATTACGCTTGAGCGATTGCAAACGCACTGCATGAAGCATTTTCTGAACAATTGTAATGTCATTCACTGAAATGAGAATAGCAAAGCACGAGCATGCTAAAATCACAAAATAAAATCGTGTTGCAAAATCCTCCTGCCGAAACAAACACAGTCACACCCACTGACATTCTGTACATTCTGTGAGAGACTCGCATCTGGGGCCCATGTGTGTGGCATTGTTTGCTGGACCCCAGACTCGCTCGGGCCCCGTATTGCAGTCCCACCTGAGATGCCCTGAAGACGGCCCTGGATTGCCTAGACATGTCATGATGTCAGTAACTGTCCCTCAGAGGAACTCAAATCTAATCCCTGCCATAACCATAGTGAAATGCCCTTATAGTCAAAGAGCAATTTTGGAGGGAGCCCATGAACATATTGGTATATTTTAAGAATGCAGGAGAAAACCGGGGTGCCCAGGGGAAACCAACACAAACCATGGGGAGAACATGCAACATAGTACCCTGGCTGAGATTTAAAGTGAACCAGAGACGAAGCACCCTCATGTATTTTTCCATATATATCAGTGGAAACATTAGAGAAAACACCTACCCTGCTTTCTGTTTCATCCTTCACTGCTCAGCCTGCTTGTTATCAGCCCTGAAAAAATCCCCGATTGAGCATGCAGTCTGGCTTTGCTCAGGAATCATTCTCTGGTTCACTTTAAACCCGGGATCCTAGTGCTGCAAGGCATGATTTTTATGCACTATTCCACTGTACTGCCAAGTTGACCTTTCACATACTTTTAGTAACAGATTGCCCAGCAAGTACAGAGGCTCATTTAGATCTCACAGGATTTAAATTTCTGCATTTCCGATCGGAATTTGGAAATCAGAAATCGGAGTTCCATGGAAATCCAATTTATCATAACTCTAATTTTAGCTTAACACAGAAGCATTGGACCAATCAGAGAATAAAGAATTTTTCAGCAAAAATCGAATCACTGCGGTATTTTAGACCAATCAGACCGAAACTGTCTGATTTCTGATTTTACAATTTCCCAATTTTTAATTTTTTTTTTAATTTTTTGCATTCTCTGATGCAAAAAAAAAAAAGAAAAAAAAATTGAAAAACGGAAAATCAGAAATTGGCATTGGTGGAAATTGTAATTTCCGTGGAATTGTAAATGGGCACTTCTGACCATCTCTACCAGCAAGCTCATGGTGAACCAGATCTCCTAGGAGTGTGTAACGGGCTACAACGGACCAAAAAGCCCTCTTACTAAAATGCTATGGAAAACAGGATTTTGCCTTCTGAAAACAGAAGGTATTTGCGATTACTCAGGTTGGAGTGAGCATATGATGTCTCCCACAATGCATCACGGCTGAATATGCAAATCATCTTTGTTGTCCCTGTAAGCTGACCACACCTACATACAGATGGATTCATGTGGCTCTGTGTGGAAGGACTTGAAACACCCAGAGTTCCCTTACTCCCACAAACTGCCCACCACCCATGGTAATGTTTTGTTTTGCTTTGGCAATGCTAAATGTATTTGGTCCTGCCAATAAAGCTTTTTAGATTTGGATTTGGACTGCCAAGAGAACTCCTAAGAGTGTGTAAGGATCTGGTTCACCATGAACTTGCTGGGCAATTTCTGTCAAACAATACAATGCTGGATAGGATGTACTAAAACAGTTGCAAAGAGACGTACAAAGAACTTTCCACAGCGATCACTTTATACGTCCAATCAGGTGCAGGGAACTCCCACACTTCCTGTTCCTGTAAATGTAATTGGAGCAGTGGACACAAAGAGACTTCACTGCTTTTTGCTGCAGTAAATTACCGCCACTGTGGCCAAGATTACAATACCGAAAATTTGGCGGTTGAGAAATAATAATCTGGCATGAGATGTAAAATGAGATGAAAAGGGAATTAATCAGTGGGTAGGTTGCTTCCTCTGAACGAATATAAATGAGGACTTTTCATGTTTCACAGCAATGACTAATTTGATGACAAAAGTTAAAAACTCGACATAGATTGGAACAGTTCCTATAATAAACGATAGCAGCCAGGTTTACCATGTCGCTTTTACTGGACATCAGTGCACTTGGGGAGAAGTCACAGCAGTCTTCTATTACATTATTATATATTTACAGTTCTGACACATTTTCTCTTCCTTTACAATGATGAAATTTCAGCTCTTGAACTGGGTCAGTCGCCACTAACAGGGATCACCAGAAATAAACAAGGGATTTGAACAGATGGTAACCCGGAGCCTGACGTGTTGTCATGCATGTAGAATGGGTAATTAAAGCCTAATTTATCTAAAAATCCAGAGAGTTTTGCTGCCCCCGGCTTTTCTCACTTGTTTCACGCACAATTGTAAAATTGAAAAGTATAATTCATACCAGGAACTTTGGAAAGAGAGAAAGAAAATAAATAAACACAAACCAAACACAAAAAATTGACAGACTAATATTAAAAATAACTAAAAAATTAAAGACAATCTCAAAAGTTTTTTTTTTTTTTTTACTTCCAAATTTCCCTCCCTCCCCTTCATGTATTCATATAAGATAAGAAATCATGTTTTTAAAAGGCTATAAATACTGTATCTTTATTTTAGGATGGTCACATGAGGTCACTTTGTTGTGGCCCAAAGATTGACACATACTCTTGGACAATTCCCAGAGGCCTGCAGCTGAGACCACGCCCTACCTCCAGAATTATAACCACTCCCATCCATCTGTACCAATGAGGGACAGCGCAACTCATCTCCGGATTGGCTAGGGGGAGAGCCATAGCATAACCACACCTTCCCTCTCAAAAGGCGTTGTTCCTTCACTAGAACCCAGGGAAAAGACTACTAGGAGCGGTGACCATGCTGAAAATCAGTGAAGTAGAATGTCGCATTTCAGTTGCTAAGACAAAGAGGTTATCTTTGACAGTAAATGGCTGCCTAGGAGAAACAGCTTGTCAATCTTAGCACAACAGTGTGAAACAGTCTATATACAGACCCCCATCTATTATTTCGATAACAGAAATCCAGCGCTCAGCAATTGTTCAAAGTTAATTATTATTAGAAAGGGAAAAAATACTGAAATCTTTTCTAAGTAAGCTTAAAGGTGGCCATATACCGGATCGATTTTCTAAAATGTTTGGACGCTTTGAACAAATCTGCCAGTAACTGGTCAACCTTTTATTATGGAGGGAAAGGAAATACCAAAAGGGTGACCACTACACCCACTTTTTGCAACAAAATTTGAGGAGGATACCAAGAGAGAACAAAAAAGGTCCATTCAAAACAGGAAAACTTTATTAACATACACCAACAAATTAACAAGCTCCCATTTCCAAAGCAGCCAAATAGGCTGTATAATTCCAATATAGATAACAATCAATGTATAATGGCAACGACACTACTCCGTTTCAGACTTCAACAGGTTTATCAGGCTTTTAGACATTGGAATTTGTTATTATTGCAAATTTATATAGTACCAGGTAGACGTCTTAAAGTGTCAGGAGTGTGGAAGATGCTACGCCTTAATTATTATTATGTTATTTGAGTTTGAATTATTCTGTTGTATTTCTTGTAGAAACCGTGTCAATGTTGCCAGTGAATGAATAAGCCAATGTGCTGAAAACAAAGGTTGTGTGCAGCGAATCACTCCTGCAGCAAGGTGAGTGATGCCAAGGATTGTGCACAATGCACAATTAGCACAAACCACGTTACCTTGGTAACGCACACATTGCAACAATAAGGCACATTACACTACTTATGTAGCATGCATTATGGTACGGATGTAAGAGTTACCCAGGTAACACAAACTGCACTAATTCAGCAACTCATGCAATGTAATTGGCATAATTATCTGTAAAACTGCAGTGCCCTTCCCGCGTGCGGCAACTTTACCACTGCTTCTTGCATCTACTTCATGGAAACTAAAATTATGGAAACAGACAGACTAAAATCATACTAAAGGGCCATACTTCTGTTACTAAGAACAACAATGAAAGATTTGTAAAGCGCTTTTCTCCCAGATGAGTACATAGTGAAGTGTACTGGGGAAAAAGAGATGTGATCATAAATGCCAGATGATACAGGTGGCTTTTCAGTTTTGATCTAAGCATTTCCAGGATTGGAGCTGTCTTAAAGAGAAACTCCAATCTAGAATTGAACTTTATCCCAATCAGTAGCTGATACCCCCTTTTACATGAGAAATATAATGATTTTCACAAACAGACCATCAGGGGGCGCTGTATGACTGATTTTGTGCTGAAACCCCTCCCACAAGAAGCCCTGGGCAAACTGCCACAATGTAACAATGTTCACAGACAGGAAATGGCTGTTTACAGCTGTCTGTAACAGCCAGAACAGCTAGCAGCAGCTACATAACCTGCCCACAGTAACAATGTCACCATGTAATACATGTCAGAATGTAAATTGGGGAGAGGAAAGATTTTACAATGAGCAAACACTGACTAAATCATTTATACATAATTATGGTAAAAAATGAAGCACTTTTTTACTACATTATTTTCACTGGAGTTCCTCTTTAAGTTTGGAAAGGCATTCCAGCATGACCAAAAACTCTGGCAATAAAAGTTTTTAGTTGGATTCTGGGGTGGTCAAAGGGCTCATGATTTGTTAACCTCCTTAACAGTAAAGGCTCATACATACATCCAACTTAATGCACAACCAACCGCACAACATGACCAACCACACATCAAGTTGACCTGACAAGTACGTACACACACGCCAACCAACTAAACAACCAACTCACTTAAGTACTATGTGTGCAAGCTAAATTACAAATTGCAAAACATGTCAGCATTCAAAAACAACAGAGATGTTCAAAAGACTTGTACACAACATGTGCCAACCTGCATGATAGTTGGGCAGATTTATCCACCGGTTGGATCTGGCAAAAACCTTGTTATCAGTTAGTCATCTGGTTGTTTGCCAGCCGTACATACACCCAAATTATCTCCCGACAGACAAGTTTGCAAGATAGTTGGACAGATTGTTGGTACGTGTGTATAGCCAGCCATACACTGGTCGATTGCCACCAGATCGACCAACAGATAGATCCCTCTCTGATCTAATCTGATCAGAGAGGGATCTATCGGCTGCCCATACACTGCACACAGATTTTGAATTTATTTCAGCATGAAATTGATTCACAATCTGTGGAGCTGCCACTGCCCACCACTCCCAGCAATACATTACCTCTCCGCTGTCGCTAGTCCATGCTGTTACTTCTGACCGAGTTGGGCATCTTCTCTTTACTTCCTGTCATGTCCTGTGACCAGCGGAAGCTCAAACAGTAGAAGGCGTTCTACTGTTTGAACTTCCCTTGACAGGATGGGACAGGAAGTGAAAAGAAGATGGCCAGTTGGAGAAGGGACAGCGGGAACTTACGACGGCAGAGAGGTAATGTATTGCTGAGTCAGTAGTCGGCCAATTGAATGCCCCTTTCGATGCGCTCCCGACCCACCGGCGATCAAGAGAAATTTTCCGCGCAGACAGATCGACGGGATCGATCAATTTCGGCTGGAAATCTATTGATCGATCAGCGTTTGCATTATCGATTTAACAGAAGATTCGATCACAGTGATCGAATCTGCTGTATATCAGTGGGAATTCGATGCAGTGCATGGGCACCTTAGGAGCCTTTAGCCCGACCCAGGCTCGAGCTGAAAAAAAAACATGCTGTGAACGGTAATCTCGAGCCTGGGTCGGGATCAGGGCAACCGCTGGTCAGGTTACAGTGCAGGGCGCAGGAGAGCTCCACTTTATACTCACCGGATCCGCCGAGTCTCCTCCACATCCCCCGGGCTCTCAATCCCACGTCTGTCATGTGACAACAGATGTTGATCTCACCATATAGGTAGAGTGCCACCCGCGGACAGTATTCCGACAGTATGCAGAGGCTGCCTGAACTGATGGGGAGGGGGGAGGGCGGCTCTGACATTCTGATCAGTTGTAAATTTAGGGTCAAAAAGCGAAAAAAAATTGTACCGCTTTTAGACCCTAAAATCCAGAATTAAACAGAATGCCAGGGAGGTCTAACACTGTGATCATGAATAAAATCCAATCATTAAAATCCAAGGCATGCAGCCCAATCACACATAACACTCTACATTGCAAAGATGCTTACATAAAAGGCAAGGAAAAGACGGAATAATATCCGAGTGGCAACCACTGCTCTACCGGCGGCTAACGATGCAGCCACAGCTGAATTTCTGGGTGTGGGTCTGCTGCAATCGCCATCACATGACAATCTGTCTTGTCCTTTGTGCCGGCCATCTTAATCCATAGTGTTATCGGGTTCCGATTCATTCAGACACACTCACTTTGCACCCATGTAGGGTTTAAACGCTGAGCAGTCGACAGATTCGATAACATCTGCTACAGTTACAACAAATAAAAAAATGAGTGTGAAGTCTGATGAATGTTTAAACAGAACATTTTTTTTTATGGATCAGCTAAATCTTTTCTGCTTTTTAATTAAAAGTAAAGAAAATGGAACTTAATTATCCTGTAAAGATTAGCTTGTGGGCATCTTTCTGTAAATTACTTCTAATTGAAAGCAAATCGTCAAATGACATTCAAAGTACTGTCCTTTAAAACACAGCTGTTCAATTGCTGATTTCTGTGCATTACGCCACTTTCTTGATGCCGCGTGGCATATATGAATATTTAACAAGTTATGTTGGTTTTTTTGTTGTTTTTTTTTTCAGAGCTTATTATATCTTAATCACATTCCATCCACACCCTACTTATAATAAACACTGCAGAAAACAAAACATAAACACACCAACCCCCCCTTCGTAATAATAAAAAAAAAATGCTCCTTCCTTGAGCGCTATCTGCAAAGCCGCTCTTTTAAGTCCGCAACTGCAGAACAGTTTTTCGGATAAAATAATATGGCATCTAAGGGAAGCTTAATAAACAGAATGCTAATGACTTTTATCTTCCTCGAAGTACCCCACCTTGCCTTGGTTACCGCACTATCTGCTTGTTTACAAAATCCTACACAGTTTTTGGAGGAGATGAAAACGAGTTGATATTTAGGTTTCAAAAAGTGGACTAGATCCATTTTTTTTGCCTCAACTGCAGGAACTGTATTTCTAAAGAGGAACTCCAAGCAGGATAGCAAAGTTGAAGACAGCGTAGGAGAATAGGTGAGGATAAAGTAGCATAGAATAAGGCAGGACAGCACATACTAGGCTAGGGCTCCATAGCGTAGGTTAGGAAAGCAATGCATAGGGTAGGATAGGACATCATAGGGTAAGATAGGGCATGGCAGCATTGAATAGGATAGAGCAGGAAAGGATAAGGTAGCATAGGGTAAGATAGGATAAGGAAGGACTGCATAGAATAGGACATAGCAGGGGTAGGGTAGGGCATGTTAAGAAAGCATAGGGTAGGATAGGTTAAGGCAATACAGCACAGAATAGGATAGGACAGGAGAAGGTAGGATTGGATAGGGTAGAATAGGATAGTTTAGGATAAGGCAAAACAGAACATGATAGGACAGGAGAAAGTAGGATAGAATTAGACAGGGAAGCATAGAATAGGATAGAGCAGGAGAGGGTAGGATAGGATTGGGCAGGAAAGCATAAAATAGGATAGAACAGGAGAGGGTAGGGCAGCATAGGGTAGGATAAGATAAGGCAGGACAGTGTGGGATACAATAGGGCAGTATAGCATAGAATAGGATAGAGCAGGAAAAGGTAGGATAGGCTAGGGCAGCATAGGATAGGGCGTGATAGCATAGAATATGATACAGCTGGAATAGAAAAGATAGGAATAAAAGGGATAGGATGGACAGGATAAGATAGCATATATATGATTGGAAGGAGAGGAAAAGACACAACAGAACTAGTGATGGGCTCATGGGTAGGCTTAATTGCCTCAGGTGTGTGCATGGGGTACAGGGGGTTAATTACCCAGATGTTCGGGCGCTTCTATGCATCTCACACACTCGCACGCGTCCAATGGGATGCGCTCCACGACTCAATACCGCTCACTTCCTCCTTCGGACGGAAGGGGTAGGATAGGATAGGACAGGGTAGGGTAGGATAGGATAGGACAGGGTAGGGTAGGGTAGGGTAAGACAGGATATAGTTGGATTGGATAGGACAGGAAATAATAGTATGAGAGGACAGGGTAGGATAGAATAAGGCAAGGTTACTATCAGATAGGACAGGGTAGGATCGGATAGGACAGGGTTGGGTAGGGTAAGACAGGACATGGTTATATTGGATAAGACAGGAAAGAACCGTATAAGAGAGGACAGGGTAGGATTGGATAGGACAGGGTAGGGTAGGGTAAGACAGGACATGGTTAGATTGGATAAGACAGGAAAGAATAGTATAAGAGAGGACAGGGTAGGATTGGATAGGACAGGGTAGGGTAGGGTAAGACAGGACATGGTTAGATTGGATAAGACAGGAAATAATAGTATAAGAGAAGACAGGGTAGGATAGAATAAGAAAAGGTTACTATCAGATAGGACAGGGTAGGATCGGATAGGATAGGGTAGAATCGGATAGGACAGGGTTGGGTAGGGTAAGACAGGACATGGTTAGATTGGATAAGACGGGAAAGAATAGTATAAGAGAGGACAGGGTAGGATTGGATAGGACAGGGTAGGGTAGGGTAAGACAGGACATGGTTAGATTGGATAAGACAGGAAAGAATAGTATAAGAGAGGACAGGGTAGGATTGGATAGGACAGGGTTGGGTAGGGTAAGACAGGACATGGTTAGATTGGATAAGACAGGAAAGAATAGTATAAGAGAGGACAGGGTAGGATTGGATAGGACAGGGTAAAGTAGAATAAGACAGGACAAGGTAGGATCGGTTAGGACTGTCTGCAACTATCGCCACCAAGTCTTCTTTTCCAGTAACACAGCACAAGCAACTTAATCAGCACTCCTTGCCTTCTGTCTCTCTGAGCAGCACAACATTGGCACTCCACCCCCTGAATGCTCAGCACCGATGATCAAAAAAACCTGATGAATATGTAAATTAACTGGAAATTTGCATGGCCAGAATCAGAAAATGTGGTTAGGCTAATTAAATTCAAGAAATGCTCACCAATTACTCAATGATTAAATGATCCAAAATTTGATTAGGTCTCTGCAAATTTTCAATTCAGCCTATGCAAAATTCAGTTTGTTTTAAAACTGGAAACTTTTCATATTTGTTGAATTTGTAGCTCATCACTGATGGTGGTGTGGAGAAGCAGTACAATGATGAGTCATCATTCTGCTCTCCTCTCCTGTAATTGCACTCATACGCAAGTATGGACGTAGGGAAGTAGCGTCTGATTGGCAGAAAATTGAGACAACTTCCTCTCAGTTTAAATGCAGAGTCAAAGTATGATATAAAGACAGATTCAGGTTCTTAGCTAAAAAGCACTTATCCATCCTTTACTAAATAAATTGCCATATTAAATGGGGATTTTTTTTTTTTTTATCTTTGCCTGGAGTTCAGTTTTAGTTTTTCTAGTAATCAAAAAGAAAATAAAAAAAAAATTCACTTGTTATTTATAGAGGCACCTTTAGTCGACAAGGTAATCTGATGATGTCTTTCCTGACAAATCACCATCGGATAGACCTGGCTTTGTTCGGCACCCCCAGCACGTCCCTCCCCGCCTCGCAATCTAGAGTTCAAAGCCAATCTGACTGGTGGCGAGGGGTTTTTTTTGGCTGTCTACATGCCGATTCAGTAGAGTTATCAGTCCAAACAGACACACAATTCGGGTCCAATGTCACTTCTCCTCATTATGTTAATAGTTAATGCATGCAAATGAAAACACTCTGGCAATTTGATTTCATTGAAGATAGTTTGCATATTGTCTTAGCCATAATGACAGTACACTTGCCGGCGCACGGATTTATGCAAGGGTAGTCGGTTCAGTTTTATCAGCTCAAGTTCACGATGGTTCTGTTGGAATGCAGGGCCGCACGCGTTCCCCACCACCTCACCTCATTGCCATGCAGGTACCATCGGCAGATTGTTCATGCTACTGGTGTTTTCCTTAATTAAGAAACAAATGAATTGTTTCCAAGTAGAAAGATGGAACAACAGCACAAGATGCCAGGGGTTGATGTTCAGTTTCTTAATTGAAGCTGTTCTATTGTTCCGAGCTGTTGCGAGGGGGCATCGGTGTCTCAAGTTGAGACCTTCCATAGAAGGATAAAAAAAAGAAAAAGACATTTTGCAATGCCAAGCTTTAATCAATAATATGTTTCTTTTTTTTATTTCTGACACAGAACAAAACAAAATCGTTAAAGGAAAATGATGTCACATTTGGAAGACCTTCTGGTTTTTAATCTTAGCCTAGAGTCAAGTCTTTCGCCTTCCTCGCTCACATTGATCAATTAAGAGCCGCCCAACCCATGGCGGACAGCTCCGGTGTGCTCCAATTTCCACCAAGTGATTACAGGAACGCAATCTAAAAATTCAGCTACTGAGGAAGGTTCCAAGAACTGGTTGCATTTTTCCATGTTGGTCATCTGAGGAAATCTATGGCACTTGTGCCAAGTCTTTTTTACTTGGCTTCCTTTTGTTATTTTCAAAGTTTTACCAGCCCAAGTAGGCTGGCCAGTGTGGCGCACAGGAAACCTCTTATCATCACGCTCATCGGAAAGGAAATTCAGATTGTTTTGGTTTCAGCTTGACTTTAGAGGACCCAGTCAACGCAACGTGGAATGATAAATTGGGATAAACAATTGGGCACGTAAAAGCAAACTGATGCAAAGAAAAAAAAAAGATTTGTAACACAAATTAATTAAACAGATTACAGCTTTTTGCAGTGATAAAAAGCAATAATCTTATTGGCTGCTACAGGCAAATGAATGCCTATATATATATATATATATATATATATATATATATATATATATATATATATATATATATAATTTTGTATCTCTCTCTCTCTCTCTCTCTCTCTCTCTCTCTCTCTCTCTCTCTCTCTCTCTCTATATATATATATATATATATATATACTGTATATATCTATATCTTTCTATCTATTGTCGTACCATGTTGAGGAGGAACAGGGGAAAAAATAAATCAATACATTGCAAAGTGGGAAGTAAAAACATAGAAGAGAGAACAAGAAATGATTGATATTCGCCATGTAATTTATTCATATTGTTTGATCCACAATCAGGCTGCACGTCATCATCTTTACTACTGGCAGACATGAAAAAAAATTATCTATAATGCCTATTTCCACTACACGCAGATTCTGGATGCAGAAAACTGACTCCAATGAATACCTATGGCAAATCTGCATCCGAAAAATCACGTTTAGTGGAAACAGGCCATAACCACACCCCCTAACAATGCGTAAGGCTAAAACCTTTTTTTTTTTTTTTTTTTTTTATAGATATACATATGCCCAGAGGGAGATACTGGCTGCTTGGCAGTAGGAAACAGCCATTATTTTCCACAATGCAACAAGGCTCCCACTGTAAGATGTCAGGACCTAGGTTGGAGCTTTGTTGCATTCTCCTAGGAGATAATCTTTTATCTCTGTTTAACCATTTCAGCCCGCAGGTATTTTTCACCTTATGCATCAGAGCAATTTTCACCTCCCATTCATTCACCAATAACTTTATCACTAATTATCACAAAGAATTGATCTATATCTTGTTTTTTTCCGCCACCAATTAGGCTTTCTTAGGGTGGTACATTTTGCTAAGAATTATTTTTTTTTTCTAAATGCATTGTAACAGAATTATTTTTGTCCATTATAGCTTTAAAATAATACATGATACCATAATTAAAACCTATGCATTGTATTTGCCCATTTCTCCCGGTTATTACACCATTTAAATTATGTCCCTATCACAATGTATGGCGCCAATATTTTATTTGGAGATAAAGGTGCATTTTTTCAGTTTTGCGTCCATCACTATTTACAAGCTTATAATTTAAAAAATGCTCGTAATATACCCTCTTCACATGCATATTAGAAAGTTCAGACCCTTAGGTAACTATTTATGTTTTTCTTTTTTTTTTAATTGTAATTTTTTTTTCAATAACAATTTTATTATTTTTGGTGTTGGAGGTAAACAGTTAATTTTAAATGTAATAATATGTGTTTATTTTATAAAAAAAAAAAAAATGTATGTAGATGTAGTTTTACTATTTGGTCACAAGATGGTCACAGTGAATTTTTTTTTTTTTAGTCCTGGAAGCGAGCACTTCCAGGAAGTATAAGGAGGACGAGAAACTTTTTTTCTCAGAAAGACTGCGGCTTCTGAAAAGAAGCCGTTGGTCTTTCTACCGGGGACTTAGATCAATTAACTGTCTTTGTACCTTTATTTAGTCTGTGAGAATCAGTGAAGTGTGGGGATTATGATGTCACCATCACTGTTTATTACAGGACCACGCTAAAAAAAAAATTACATTTAAAATACATGTGTACACAAACGTACGTTTCTCAGATTAAAAATGCACCGTAAATTACTTTTTCTCCTGAGTTGCTGTCACTTACCGTAGTCAGTAAAACTTCTAACAGACCTCACAGACCTGACAGAGTATCCCATCTCCTCATAGGGAATTCTCAGTATCTCCATTATTCTTCACAAAAGCAATCCCTGGAAAAAGGTCTTTACAAAAATATCAGCCAACCTGCCTACTTTTTTGCGCAGTATTTTGGCAGTTGGACTGAGCAACTGTCATTCAGTATCAGTCAGATCTGTCAGATTTTTACTACTTAAAGGTGCCCATTAACGGTTCAATTTTTTCACCAAATGTGTACGATTTTTACGATGGAATTGTAGAGAAAATGTACCATTTATGAAGGCAATCGATAGTGAACGATTCTTTAGTTGATTGATTTATAGGTTAAAATCGATCAAAAAGTTTGAAAATATGATCGCATTTGAAGAAAGAATCATTCAGTGAATGTGAACATTTGATAATTGCCTTCAGATTACTTACGATCATTCAAATCACATTAAAATATCGCATTTAGTGAAAAATTGTACCATTAATGAGCACCTTAAAGGTGGCCACTAACAATCCAATTTCTATCAAAAATTTGTTTGAGCCATTCTGATTGGAAGTGAAATGTCGTAATACATCGTGCACTACATCATTGAACCAATCTTTGCTTCCTACCTATCACAACCGACAAGAAAATACAAATTTTGGTTTATCGAAAATCCAATCGGACGACTGTTTTTATAATCGTTCATAATCGATTGTGCCCATCAATGGAGATTATTTATAACCAATCCGATCACATCCGATCCAAATTAACTGATCACTCAAACAATTTTTTTGCTACAAGTTGGACCATTAGTGGCCACCTTCAGTGACATAAACACAGGAAAAGGGTCATTTTTAGCATATCTTGATTTTACAGTTTTTTCCTTAAGGCTACTTGCACACTAAGACGTTGCGTTAGGTGCCACGTTAAGGTCGCATAACGTGCACCTAACGCGACGCCTGGTGCTCTTCTATGTGGACGTCAGAGTGAGCCGCGTTGTGCAGCTCACTCTGGCGTCCGTGATGTGCACTCTTGTGCGCATCTGGCATCACGTGGTCCCGCCGGCCAATCACCGCACAGAGCGGCCGCTCCAGGGAGTAAACACTGCACGTCACAACGTGCAGTGAATATTAATTAGCCATGTGCCTGGCCGCTCTCCGCTCCTCCCCAACAGGACTGAGCATGTGCAAACAGTCTAACGCGGCTTAGCCGCGCATAACGCACAGCATGCAGCACTTTGCTGCGTTACAATGTAACGCAACGTGGGCAGTGTGAACAGCCCACTTGTGTTACATTGCTGTGCGTTGGGGGAACGTTACAGGCTGCACTAACGTGCGCCTGTAACGTACCTGTGTGTAAGCAGCCTTAGGCCCCTTACTCACTGGCATGGTGAACCTGCGCAAGGTGCCGGTATTGCAATGTAAGTCAATGGAGCCTTGCAGTGGAATGCACCATAAGCCTCTGATCTGATGCAAAGTCTGCAGCGCATTAAAGGATACCTGAGGTGACTTGTGACATGATGAGATAGACATGTGTATGTACAGTGCCTAGCACACAAATAACTATGCAATGTTCCTTTTTTTTTCTTTCTCTGCCTGAAAGAGTTAAATATCAGGTATGTAAGTGGCTGACTCAGACAGGAAGTGACTACAGTGTGACCCTCACTGATAAGAAACACTTTCCTAGCAGAAAATGGCTTCTGAGAGCAGCAAAGAGATAAAAAGGGTCAATAATTCATAGATTTTAGCTCTGGAATACTTCAATGAATGTGTCAATGAGCAAAAACAATAAAACAGTTAAAACGTAAAAAGTAGATTTAAACAAAATAAAACGGTGGAATATCTTAAAAAATCATTTTTAGGAGAAGGAAGATATATTCAATTGTTTATTTCATTAGTTTATTTTTGCCTCGGGTATCCTTTAACTACTGCTTGGATCATGCAGTAATGCAAGTCAATGCAGTCCAAAAAAGTATATTTAGCACTCACTAACCAAGTACAAATATTACAAAGATTACATGAACATGAGCCCCTGAGGAGTTGCCAAAGCAATGAGGTGCGTAGGGCGGAGCCACAGAGCGGCGCTGCGTGTGACGTCATCATACGCAGTGAACGCCTACACACGAGGACTGATTTGAATTTAGCGTTGTATTCGGCGGTGCCTTCGCTTTAGAGGCCTGATGTGCGGTTTTTCAAGCTAATATGCTACAACGCAGAGCTGTGTGCCCCCCAGCCATAAGCAGCCGCACGCAATTTTAAGATATGTGTGGCATTTATGCTATTTTAAAATCCAATATTTTTTATAATAAACGCGGAAGCTGTTTGCCACACTTTTACGCTATGTGAAGCGTTTTCCTTTGGAGGTGACTTGTTGATCCGGATATTCAAGAGCCTAGCTGTTTGTGCCACTGAGGCTGAGGCGTGGCCAATACCCCTGAGGCACTGACGGACCCATTGGCTATAGGATCTGGTGAGCCTATACATGAAGGGAGGACTGTGTGCTTGCCCTCTATGATGAATCATTACCTCACACAGACTTATTGCAGTGTTTACTGGACTTTGAGTGCAGCCCTTTGTATTAATGCAAGTCAATGGGCAACTCAGGTAGTAGCACTGTGTGATGCGGCGCGCAGGGGCGGACCAAAGGGAATCCCAGTGATGTACTTCCTGTCCGGCATGGAGTACGTCACTAGCCAGGGGCCACACCTATGCCTATGACCCTGTCAGCGCACCATGGCGCAGGGTCATATGAAGCCTCATATCTGCAGTGTGATGCAGTGATCCAGTGTAAAACCAGACTCAATTATCACTGATCAAACACTAGGGCAAGGTTGCTGGTTATGAGCACCGTACAGACAACCTGTGCTGCTCAGTGGAGAGAGGAGGAGGGAGCAGTGGGCGGGGCAGCTGTACACACACTAGACACCACCAATTGTTCGGATGACACCATCAAGCCTTTGTACAAGGTTTAAGTCTGCTGACATCAGATTGGCAAGAAAAGCATTAAAGCAATTTCATTTTTTTTCTTTTTAGAACAAAGATTCTATAAAAGCTCAAGCGCCATCATTAGCCTCTCCCCTCCCCCCGTCTTTAGATGTGTATAAATTCCGCCTGTAATTCTCAATCAGTGAGGCTATTCACAAAGATGGACTGTGCGTTAACTTTCTTCATCCATCATTAGCTTTCATTTAAGTCAAAAGGTTTCCTCTGGAGCAGCTGCCCTGCAGTTCAGCGCTTGCTACACCCTCATTAATCTTCCATCTAAAGAGAGGCAGCGGCTCCCAACATTCAATACATGACGCTGAAACAATAAAACGGTAATTAAGGAAATCAGTGTAAACACTTTTACTCAAGCACATTAATGCTCTCATAAAACACAGAAAAATATTGTCTAGAGAGAGGAGACTGCCTTGCCTTTCACCTACTGGGCTCTCCCTTCCATTCACTGAATCCATATCCTGGATTCCTGGCCAGCCGGTGAGGGAGGACGATACCATAGCAGTGGTGATAACGAGGAGACAGACAAATTTACTCCAGATGGTTTGTCCCAATAAGTCACATGTCTTTTTCAATACCTGACAGCTTTCTGATAGGATCACAGAACAGCTAGACTAGCAGATATCTTTGCTTCACTTAAAAGTCCAGGCAGACGTAAAACTTCAAATGCGAAATCGACGTCTCTCGTGATCAACATTTGTCAACTGTCTTTCTTGGCTCACAAAGTTGTAAACCATTACTTTATTCAAGTGGAACTGAATAGCTAAATGTTATTATGGCTTAATTTGCATCTAATGGTCTCTTTAAAGTGGACCTGAACTCATGCACAGGACAGAAGCAAAACAGAGAGAAATACACCCTGTGTGTATTTAGAGAGTTTAGCCTGTCTTATTCCCCCTCATCTGTGACTAAGCACAAGTTGTAATTTGATCCCTCAGCTATGTCAGCTGATTGCCATGGCAGAGAGCTAATTGGTACACACAGGATGTTAAAGAGAATCTGTACTCTAATATTCGTACACTAAAAAGCATACCATTCTATTCCTTATTTTCTCCTGTGCCCCTCTGTGCTGTTTCTGCCACTCTCTGCTGCAATCCTGGCTTGTAATTAACAGTTTTAGGCAGTGTTTACAAACAAACTAACCAGCTTGTGATAGGCTCACATAAACAGAGTGTGTGAGTCATACAGAGTGTGCAGGGGGCCTGCAGAGGGTGTGTATCGCTTCTATACAATCACAAGCAGTCCTGCACATTCCACACATTCAAGCCTTAAGGTGCGTACACACATGCGACTATAGTCGTTTGTAACGATCGTTCCCCGATCTTTACCAACTACGATCATTACAAAAAACGAACCACCGACTATTAAGGCAAACGACGAACGAGCCAAATCGCTACAAAAGAAAGTTCTGTCTCGGCGGATTTTAACCAACGACGATCGTTTGCAAAAGTAGTACATCGTTGGAAACGGTCGTTCGTACTAGGCTTGACATGCGCATTTCACTATTTCTCTGTGAAACTTCTCATTTGTATGCGCAGGCGCAACAGTTGCTTTACGTGATGTAACGTTCGTTCTAACGATCAGATCGTTACACACCTTTTAAAACGATCTTTACATAGGTCGTTCTTTCATCAATTAAAAGTTCGTTCGTCGTTCTCAACGAACGAACGTTGTCGCATGTGTGTACGTAGCATTAACCCGACAGACACGACAGAGGAAAGGAGATAAGATTTATTACAGAGACAGTGCAATTAGGAAAGGCTGCAGTAAGCCAGAGCACATTAGAACAGGCATAGGAACTTATAGGATAGAAGAACTAAGGCTGAAAAATTTGTTACAGAGTCTCTTTAACAATTTTTCTGCTTCCATGAAAGCAGGAAGTAGACACACTGTAGATTTATTGCAGGATTTGTATCAGCTGTAACGAAATGTTTTTCTTTAAAAGTTATTATGCTGTTGCTTATTTTTTAGCGCAGAGAGGAAGTTCTTAGTCCGCTTTAAATATCAAGCATCCAGTGATCAGTGATAAATATCCCTTATACAGATGACTATACTGGTGCTATAGTCTGTAAAACATACATCAGAAGGAACACGAGTATTACAACACTGCAAATCTAAGGCCTATTGCATGCTGCATATTACTTATTGAACTCCCCTTTCACCTAAGACTACACAAATGTGATTTCATGTCTGCCTATGCGCCTGTTACAAGCTGTACACATATTATTCTTGGACAGCATTCAGGGAATCACACATTCTTAGAAAGGTGCAAATATGAGCAGGGCTGTAAGCTCCCCGCTAGAAAGAAACTTCTTTGGACAGCAGTCAAGGGAGGGGGGGAAAAAACGGCAGGAATCTTCAAATCACGGAGAATGTAAAACATCTGATTAAGATGAAAGATGGACTGTTTCTGGCGCAGCGGAGGAAAATTTCAAAACTTGGGAAAACAACTCGAGGAGATTAAAAAGCTTTGGTAACTGGGTTACTTAATCAGGCGCAAACCTTGCTAAACACGGCGGCAGCTCCGGACAGCTGTACATACAGTGGAGGTCAGAGTGACAACATGTCTGCCGCTCGCTTCCTAAGGACGCAGGCTGAGGCGGACACTCCCTACTCATTTAGAATTTAAAGGAGAACTATCCCCCAAAATTGTAAAATTTCAAATAAATAGATATAAATATACATTTCTTCCAAAGAAAAATGCACTAATAATTACTTTTTCCTATGTCGCTGTCACTTACAGTAGGTATTGAGCCTCTGACAGAGCTGTCAGGTTTTGGACTAATCCATCTCCTCATGGGCGATTATAAATAATTTCTTAGTTTACAAAAGCACATAGTGAACTGCAGTTGCCTAGTCCAACTGTACAAAGGAGTAGGGAAGCTCGCTGACATCTTTGTATAGATCCATTCCAGAAAGTGCTTTTGTAAAGCATAAGGGAGTTACTGAGAATCCCACCATGGGGAGATGGGCTAGTCTAAAATCTGTCAGATCTGGTTTGCTTCATACACACTTGAGATAAAAGTCTTTGGAAAATGAAAGCTCACAGACCAATTTTACCCCCTTCCATGTAGTATGAGAGCCATACTCTACACAGTCTATTCTATGGAGCTGAACTCCCCATCAGATAAAATCTTTGCAAGATGCTGCACACACAGATGCTGTACAGACACAAAAGATCATTATCTGAAAAAGATCTGTTCCTGCAAAAGATCCATTCCTGCAAAATGCATTCATAGTCTATGAGATATGCAGATCCTCATACACACTTGGTTTAACAGACAATCATCTGCAGATCAGATCCACCAGGATGGATCTTCAGATCTGCAGATGATTGCCAGATATGCAGATGAAGTCTGTTAAACCAAGTGTGTATGAGGATCTGCAGATCTCATAGACTATGAATGCATTTTGCAGGAATGGATCTTTTGCAGGAACAGATCTTTTTCAGATAATGATCTTTTGAGTGTGTACAGCATCTTTGTGTGCAGCATCTTGCAAAGATTTTATCTGATGGGGAGTTCAGCTCCATAGAATAGGCTGTGTAGAGTATGGCTCTCATACTACATGGAAGGGGGTAAAATTGGTCTGTGAGCTTTCATTTTCCAAAGACTTTTATCTCAAGTGTGTATGAAGCATTAGCTTTTACTGCCTGCAGTAAGTGACAGCAACATGTGAATAAGGGTAATTTATAGTACATTTTACTCTGGGAGAAATATACATTTTATATGTATGTGTTTGACATTCTAACATTGTTTGCAATAATTCCTGCATGAACCGTAATTCAAGTTAACATTACACAATAATGTCCCACATAATGTTTATACTGTACTTGCTTTCCAAGTCCATACATTTGATTCTACTTATAACCTGAAAGATGGAACCTGTCATATACAGTAAGTAGCAATAATAATGACTCTCGGTGGTTAAGATTAACCTCCAAGATTCTGTAATGAGAGACCAGGAGACCAATGGTGTAGTGGAGTTTAGAATAGGGTGGTCTGTGAGAGCTAGTTTATTATACTGACAAGGGTGGGCTGCAGTTTTGCAACTACCATCAGAGCTTGTGGTGAAGCGCTACACCTGCTATTGCCGAAATTCTCTTTTGTCCCCACGTTTATTGTCTGATGAAGCGGGCTGGGCCTGCGAAACGCGTTGCGCTGTTTTTGGGGTACCGTATAATAAATGTGTTGATTTATATTAAGACAGGATCTCGTGTCTGCTTTTTGGGAGGCAAGCCAACCACTTCCTCCAAGCAATTTTTAAAAAAAAAAATTTGACTTTTAACCTGCTGGCGCCTCTGTTCTACATACAAATCAGAGCTTGTGGAGAAATCAACCCTTCCCATTCGGTAACCCTGGTCTGCTGTGCAGGTACTGCACCGTCGCTCTCCTCGGATTATTGGAGGTTTGCATTGCTACACAGGGTTGGGCTATTATAAAAGAAAACTGTTGGAGGCGCCCCTAAGATTCTTATAGTACAATTACACATTGTAGTTTGGTCTTACCTCCATCAAGGAACAAACCACATGAGGTAGATATAATGTTTAGGAATGATCACAGATATACAAATTATTCCAAGTTGATGCAAATTTATGCACATTTTTATGCAAATGTATGCAGCTTGAAAATTAACCAATCAATTTAAACCTGGGTTTAAATTGATTGGTCCATTTTCAAACTGCATATATTTGCATAAAAGATTGCATAATTTCGGAAGAATTTGCATCTCATTGATCATCCCTAATAATGTAAGTGAATGCATGTAAGACAACGCATTTCACGGGTACTGGCCCGCTTTCTTAGGTTTATATGTTTTTGTTATAGGCACTATATATTGACCTGAGGAAGCAGGCCAGTACCCATGAAACTCATTGTCTTATGTGCATCAGTACACATTATAACTACCTCATGTGGTTTGTTCCTTAAAGGAGGTAAGACCAAATTACTCCTACTTGTAATGTGAAATTGAACTACCGTATAAGAATCTTAGGGCTCCTCCAACAGTTTTCTTTATCATATACCATAAGGCTAGTGTCACACAGGGACATTGCGTTGCCTTATAACATACATACAACACAACCCAAAGCACAATTGCGGTGGCATATGATGTAACACAGGCCAAGAAGCAACTGACCAATCTGACCCTTCATTAACATGTGTGTCAACGTGTGCGATTCTATTGTGTGTTCAGAATTTGCTGTATCACAACTGATGAGGTGTGTGCGATTCTATTGTGTGTTCAGAATTTGCTGTATCACAACTGATGAGGTGTGAACGGTTCATAAGACTTTATATACCTCTGTGTTACAATGTGCAAAACAGCGTCAGCTCTAGCTATGATCCTCATAGCCTGAAAACAAACATTTGATTTCTACATGCTAGTGCTGGTATCTTAATCCACTTCATGACAACAGGACGTATATATACGTCCAGTGTAATTGTGGACATTGCACCACCAGTTTGTTAGTAAATGTGGCACATGCGGTATCATTTTAACCATTACGAGTTGTAGAATACATTTTGGTATGTCTTAAAGCTTGGATCCATGTCACATAAAATATAGGTAGGGGTAAACTCAATCAAAAAATAAAAAGTCATTTTCAAAATTATGATCAAACTTGTAAAAATTGTTGGAGAACTACAAGAGACACATCTGGTAACATTTCAACCATGATAGGTAGTAGAATAAAGTTTAGAAAGTTTTAGAGTTGTGGCCCATGTCTTGTGTATTCTTTTTAGTCACAAACTGAATCAAAAGCAATTAAATATTCACATATCCTGTACCACAATAGACAATAGACTTGTAAAATGAAAACAAAGTTACAGAATATAAAAGAAAGCTTTTTAAATATGTATGCCATGAGGGTATATTACCATTATTTTTGAAAATAAGGCATTGGAATCAATCAATAGTGTGCAATTAGAAAGCAGAAAACAAAAAACAGAGAAAAAGACACCTTTATTTCCAAATACAATATTGTCACCATATATTGTACTAGGAACATAATCTAAATGTTGTTATAAGCAGGATGGATAAACAAATAAAATCTGTGGGTTTAACTTATAGTTAGAATTGTTTATTGCAAAGTTATACTGGATGTAAGTGGAGAAATAGTGTTTTTTTTTTTCATTTTTCCCCTTATTTTCCCTTTAAAATGCCTAGAAAATAAGGTAATTACTTCTAAAAATTATCACACACTGAAAGCCTTGTCCTGAAAATAACAATATATAGATAATTAAGTGTAATAAGTAGTAATAAAGTTATTGGTGAATGAATGGGAGCAGCGCTGATATGTGAAAATTGCTCTTGTCCTGAAGTGGTTAATTTTAGGAACACCTGTCTGAGCAATGAACAGAAGAACATAATGAAGGACTTAACTGGATATATCTAAGTGAATAACATTGCTTATTTTTTTACAATATTAATTTATAGAATATTTAGTCAGTGTTTGCCCATTGTAAAATGCATCACTCTGCAATGTTTGTTTGTTCTGTGTTCTGAAGTAGGCAGAAACAACATCTGGTCTCCCAGAATGCACTGGGTGAAACAGGCTTCATAACATCCTAGCCTAGCCTAAACATCACTGGGAGGGTGGGGCTAAATACCAATATATAAATCAGGATCATTCATGTACGGTAAAATCTGGTATCCTGAATAATGTATTACATTCTACTATGTGTCCTTGCAGCGATTCTTTAATATTTTCTGAGACACATGTATAAACCATTAATTACAACCTGTCATGAAGTTAATTTTGTCAGCGTAAACATATACGTACGTTGAAGCAAAAAGAAAGAGAATATACGTACGTTGAGAGTCAAGAAAGCCCATTACAAAAGTAGTCTGGATTAAAAGTTGGGGATAAAGTATTCCATAAGATAATAGAAAGGTTGGCACTTCCAATATGTACGTGTTTATTGATGCAGACACAGAGCCAACATTTCGGGACCTAATGGTCCCTTCATCAGGGCAAAACAGGTGTGTCAATACACATCAGTGAGACAGGAAGCCAATACACTAGCCAGCAAGTGATGTGTCTGGTCCGGCGGCTGCTGACTCTACAGCATATACAGGTAGTATGATACAACAACAACCACCATCAACAGAGGAATCCAGAGTTCTGGAAAGTGTGCAAGATAATATGATCTCACATTGCTGAAAAATAATATTATTATGGAACTGAACACCAGTAGGAAGTTTTCTCGTACTGCGCCTGTGCAGGAGGCTCCCGGAGACGTGAGCAGGTGCTAAGACGCATGCGGCCACGCAGGCGCAGTTGCATTTGTCTAGTTGTCAAATATTTGGACTGGGACCGGCGGCGGGAAACGGAGGATAATAGAGGACGGCACAGGACAGGACAGCTGCAGGGGGCCGGTAGAAGCCCCAGGTAAGTGTCAGTTTTTGTTTTTCAAAAGAACCACAAAACCCCTTTAATGTATTAGAAGCAGAGCATCAGCTCAGTCCAGTTAAAGGTTTCTCCAAAGTTTTTTCCTAGGAGATCATTTTTTCATCTTCTTTTCTAACTTTTGCACTCTGCAATTAAATGAGTAACAAAAAATAGGTGAAAAAGTACTGTTAAATTTATTCTGAGTATTTTATTGCTTGCTGGTGGCTTAAAAGGCATTTCATTATAATGTGAAAATAACACCTTGGAGAAAACTTAGGAGAACAAAGTGAATTCCGGCCGCTGTGTTGTGTAGGAAATGGAGTTGGCAGCCACTGTAATCCTCTCACTCTAGATTCCCTTTGGGACAGTTTTACACTTATGTTTTGCGTTGTGGCGGGGATGCAATGCTCCTGCCGCATCCCACCGCAGCGCAAAAAAATTACAAATGTATTACCCTGCGGCAGAGTGCGACAGGGTCATATGCATAACACTGCCCCCTGCCATAGATTTCCATTAGCACTGGCGGTAACGCGCATTTGCCCTTGTGTCGATCAGATACTTTCGTCGCACCGGAAGGGACCACTTTTGCGGCACCTTGCGCAAACCAGGATTAACTGGCATCTGTAAAAGGGGCCTTAAAGTGTACCTGAGACGAGAAGTATCTAAGGTTCCATACTTACCTGGGGCTTCTTTAAGCCTTCTTGAGGCCACTCAGTCCCTTGCCACCTCCCCAGGTGGCTCCTGTCACCCGCAATAGGGCCTGAAAGCCTGCATGCGTGGCCTGGCCAGGCGCGCTCCCCGTGCGCTCCTGTGGCTGGGAGCGTTCTGCGTATGCACATTACCACCGCGCAGGCGCAAAACACTCCCAGGGCTGGGAGCGCGACGGGGAGCGCGCCTGACAGAGCCGCGCATGTGCAACGAAGAGCAACTCGGTTAGACTTTTGGGCACTGTTGCAGGTGACAGGAGCCACCCCTGGAGATGGCGAGGGACTGCTGGTAATAGTAAAGATTTTACATTTATATTTGTTTTTTTTTTGTTCTGGCAGCAAATTTCCACATGACTGTCATTGTGGACATAAGTCTCCCCCAGCACTTTCCCTTCATTAGACCATTAATCAGATCTCCAGAAACGGTGTCAGGGTATCTATTTACATCACGCCAGCGCCCGCTCCCCTGCCCCAGATATGCCATTTATGGCCGCATTCATTTTCTGACTCATTTGTTTTCTTTTAAACAGAAAGTTTTCCTTTTGGGGCTTGCTCATTTTTTTTATAGGTTAATCAGATTTTTTTAGTGTTTCAGTGGCTGGGAACACAGCTAAACGAAGGACTGCAGCAGCTTTAAAAATAGATAATTACTCAGGACTATTATTAGCACTCTTGCTTTGAAAGTGAAAACGCTTAAAAAATAAATGCTCTCACTATGAACACGCTGCCCTGTTCTGCGGAATAGAGGAGTATTGCTAACAAACGCTCCCTTCCAAAGCCAGGAACTCTCATCCCAGACGTGGTTAACCTCTAAATGTGATTTATGACCAGGAACTGCAAAGAGCAGATCTAGATAAAACACATAGCCTGAACCATCAGGATAACAGGGAGATGGAGGGTCCATGGTGAGGACCAGATTTGTGAAAAGGCCACATAAAGGGCAAAACAGCCGCTACCCCCAGACGCTCACACAGCCCTGGTTATGATGCAAGGCTTGCAGTTCGGACCTTGCCCCGCCAAATGGGAACGCAGCCAGAGATACTTACAGTGAACTTGTCTACAAATCTTGTAAAGCAAGCTTATGAAAACATTACACAGGTAGCTGTCTTATAATCGCTCCATAAAGCATCTGGGAACCTCATATCAACCGCTACTTGAGGAGCTAGTGTGTAGGCAACACAGGGGCCTCAGGGCAAAGGTAACCAGGGAGCCTCCTACCCTAAGGCAAAGTCAGTCACACCACATCTTCCCCCCGTAAATGTATGGTGCCTTTAGTATAAGTAATAAGGTGTCCCCAGTATACAGTATGGTGCCCCCAGTATAGGTAGTATGGTGCCCCCATTATAGGTAGTGTGATGCCCCCAGTATAGTCAGTAATATTCCCAGTATAAGAAGTAAGGTGCCTCCAGTATAGGTAGTAAGGGGTGCCCAGTATAGGTAGTAAGGTGCTCCCAGTATCGGTAGTAAGGTGCTCCCAGTATAGGTAGTAAGGTGTTCCCAGTATAGGTGGTATGGTACCCCCAGTATAAGTAGCAAGGAGCCCCCATTATAGGTAGTGTGATGCCCCCAGTATAGGCAGTAATATTCCCAGTATAAGAAGTAAGGTGCCTCCAGTATAGGTAGTAAGGGGTGCCCAGTATAGGTAGTAAGGTGCTCCCAGTATCAGTAGTAAGGTGTCCCCAGTATAGGTAGTATGGTGTCCCCAGTATAGGTGGTATGGTACCCCCAGTATAAGTAGCAAGGAGCCCCCATTATAGGTAGTGTGATGCCCCCAGTATAGGCAGTAATATCCCCAGTATAGGAAGTAAGGTGTACCCAGTATAGGTGGTATGGTACCCCCAGTATAAGTAGCAAGGTGTCCCCAGTATAGGTAGTATGGTGCTCCCAGTATAAGTCGCAAGGTGTCCCCAGTATAGGTAGTGTGATGCCCCCAGTATAGGCAGTAATAACCCCAGTATAGGTAGTTAGGCATCCCCAGTATAGGTAGTATGGTGCCCCCAGTACAGGTAGTATGGTGCCCCCAGTATAAGTAGCAAGGTGTCCCCAATATAGGTAGTGTGATGCTCCCAGTATAGGCAGTAATATCCCCGGTATAGTTAGTTAAGCGTCCCTAGTATAGGTAGTGTATGTGGTTGAGGTGACCCACGAGTCTGTTTCCAGCAAACTCAGTGTTCTCCCCAGCCTCTTTTAGCCGGGTGCTCCGCCCGGCTAGTTTTGGTGAGCACCCGGCTATTATCAGCTCACCTCCTTCTATGCTGGAAGCAGAGTTGCACAGTTGCACACAGAAGCACCGGCCCTGCATTCTCTCATCTCACCCCACCCAGCTACTTTTTCATGCCACCCGGCTACGTTTTCATGCCACCCGGCAAGAAAAGAATTCTGGGGAAAACACTGCAAACTAGTAGGGCCATCCCCAGTGTCATTGCACGCTAGCACAGATCATCTTGTTGTTACATGTAGCATACAGGATCAGCTACGTTGGGTGCTTCCATTTCTCCCTACGAGGGTCAAAATGAGATGCAACGACAAAATGCTGGGAAACAATGCTAAAAGCTTCTCTGCTTGTTTGAAGTTTCTAGCATCAGCAGAATGAGCTGCCTCCAGGAACCCCCAGAAGCCATGTGACCCGGCCCTAAAGCTCTGCAGAAACGGTCAGTACTCAGTATACATGTATGATGAATAGTAATACAGTACTAGTAAGTGT